>NW_019943349.1:99616-104832 GCF_002910315.2 Salvelinus sp. IW2-2015
GACAAAAACAAAACTAAGCTAAATGGGAAATATTATCAACATTACTTTTGCATTTTTCACTGGCTGTCCCTCAGGCTGTGGCAGGAGGACACATATTTGGCTGCCAAAACTGCACATTTTGGCTTTTCACCAACAAATATTTGATTTTTCTTCATCTTTTAGTTTCAAATTCTTTGTATTGAATTATATTTTGGGAAAGAAATATGCTCTTAGGTCTGAGTATTTGTCACAGTGTAGTAGGAAATGCACTTCTGTCTCTACCTCTCCCCTGGAGCAGAGTGAGCACAGCCTGTCCTCGCCTGGGCAGCCAGGTTTGTCTGTGACCGACCGGTCTTCTATAGCCAGACTGTGCTCACTGAGTCTGTACCTAGTCAATGTTTTCCTCAGTTTTCTATCAGTACAGTGGTCAGTAGTCTGCCACCATGTACTGTCTGTTTAGAGCCAAATAGCATTGAAGTTTACTTTGATTTTTGTGGTGTCTTTCCAATAGGTTTATATATTTTTCTTTTTGTTTTTGTGATGATTTGGTTGGGCATGTGTTCTCACAACGAAATATGAGAGGGGATTGCCAGAAATTTCTGAGGCTGTCCGAGGCTCTATGGGGTTGGTTTGGGTTGGTGAACTGAGCCTCAGAACCAGCTGGCTGAGGGGACTCTCTCTCTCTCTCTCGATTCTCTTCTTCTTCTTCTTCTCTTCTCGTCTCTCTCCTGCACCCCGGTATCCGTGCCTCTCTTCTCTCCCCTGCACCCCCCCTCTCTCTCTCTCCCTGCCTCCCTCTCATCTCTCCCTGCCCCCCCCCCCGCTCTATCCCCTGCCTCTCTCTCTCCTCTGCCCCCCTCTCTCTCCTGCCCCCCCCCTCTTTCTTCTCTCTCTCGCTCTCTCCTGCCCCCCGCCCCCCCCTCTCTCTATACGCGAAAGGTTGCTGGATTGAATCGCAGAGCTGATAAGATAAAAATCTTTCTTTCTGCCCCTGACAAGGCATTTAACGCCACTGTCCCTGGTAGGGCTGTCATTGTAAAATATAGAATTTGTTCTTAAACTGAACTTGCCAGTTAAATAAAGGTTATCATAAAAAAAAAAAATGTAATCTCTCGCCTATGCTGTTTATATAAAAGCTTTGGACTCCTGCTGTGGTGAACTATTTTAACACTGAAGTTTCTTGACTGATCCAGAATATAGAATCCTCAGAATATACAGCTAATAATAGTATGCTGGTACATAGCCTGGTAGTAATAGTATGCTGGTACATAGCCTGGTAGTAATAGTATGCTGGTACATAGCCTGGTAGTAATAGAATGATGCTCCTGTAGAGGAGAACGATGGGAGGATGAGTGGAGGGCAGGAGGGAGGTAGGGAGGGAGAGAGTATTTATTTCCTTCCCTATTCCCCCCTCCGTCTCTATCACCCTCTTTCCAGATCCTTCTGTACATTTTAAATTAGTTGGAAGAACCACATTTGAACTGTGCTGTAGTTGGAATGGTTCATGTAATGTATTAGCTCACCGCCGTCCTCCCCTACACCCGGAAGACACATTTCAGTTGAATGCATTCAGTTTACAACTGACTAGGTATCCCCCTTTCCCTTTCCCTCCCATTTAGCTGGTGTTTGTAAGTGGGTGTGTGTTTGTGTTCATGCGTGTTTATGCATGCGTCTGATTGAAGGGGGATGGTTGCTTTTGTCACCAGCTGACAGAACAGTGGCAGTGTTTCATACACATTTCACACTGCAGTCGTACCAACAGGACAGGGCAGTCACTGCCTACTGTCCTCCAACCACACACACTGCTCACTGTCCTCCAAACACACACACTGCCCACTGTCCCCCAAACACACACACTGCCCACTGTCCCCCAAACACACACACTGCCCACTGTCCTCCAAACACACACACTGCCCACTGTCCTCCAAACACACACACTGCCCACTGTCCTCCAAACACACACACTGCACACTGACGGAGGAGATTGAGAGACGTAAGTAACCATGATGAGTTATTATATTTGGCACATTTTACAGCTCTTATTTGAATAATTATTTGAATAAATTTGTTTACGTGATGATTTCAACCAAATTACTTGTTCAGTATACTGTTGTCACAGTGAGTACTTTATGTAACAGATTCTCTCCATCTATTTGTCTGCATGTCTGTCTTTGGGTTGTTGGCAGATGACTGCTAGGCCAAGGTCACTGGCTGTCTGGTCTACTGTGGGCCACAGGGCTATACTTAAAATTTAAATACAGTGTGCAGCAGAGTGACAGTCTCATTATACAGAGAGCTGATTAGACAGAATCAATGGCAGAGTTCAGTTCAGGGCTTCATTAAGCAATTCAATTACTGCAAGGCTGTAGGACACAGGGCTATTAACCTGATCAAGATAACCTCACTATAGGGTCACCACATCAGCTTGTTGACACAACCCCATGGCTGTGTCCCAAATTGCACACTAGAGCAGTGGTTCCCAGCCAGGGGTACTAGGTCTATCCACATGGGGTACTTGAGAAGACTCATGAGGCCATAGATGTACTAGTAAAATGCACATGAGGGGGTACTTCAGTTGTACTCCAGGCAGAGAAAAATTCAGTTGGTGGTACAGTAACCGAAAAAGGTTGGGAACCACTGCCCTATAGGACGCATCCAACGACTGTGTTGACTGGAGTGGCTGTGGGCAGGAGGATGGAAATTGCTGACGATTATAAATAATTCTGCTGTGTTGTTTTGTCTTGACACTGACTTACTCTAGTGTAACACCACAACAACAATAGAAGTGGAACAACACCTAGTGGATGTGGACAGTTATCATATACAGTCATATCTGTGGTACACATGAACTATGGTGTCACAGTGAAACAGGAAGTTCTATTGGCACCAACATGTATGGTAGGATGGGCAGCTGTCCTTTCCTGTGGTGCTGATATTCCAGCCTGACTGCTCCCTGCACTGTGTGTGTGTGTGTGTGCATGTATGCGTGCATATCTAGTGTGGTCTGTGTAGTAGCAGAGACAATGGGCTAGACAGGTGTTGAGACAGCTGCTCAGCAGTTTGGCATGGTCTCCTTAATCCCATATAAGACACACAAATACACTGAACATGTCACGCCCTGATCTGTTTCACCTGTTCCTGTGATTGTCTCCACCCCCTCCAGGTGTCGCTTATTTTCCACAGTGTATTTATCCCTGTGTTTCCTGTCTCTCTGTGCCAGTTTGTGCCAGTTCGTTTAGTCAAGTCAACCAGCGTGTTTTTCCCGTACTCCTTTTGCTATTCTCCTTTTTCTAGTCCTCCCGGTTTTGACCCTTGCCTGTTCTGGACTCTGTACCCGCCTGCCTGACAATTCTGCCTGCCTTGACCACGAGCCTGTCTGCCACTCTGTACCTCCTGGACTCTAATCTGGTTTTGACCTTTTTGCCTGTCCACGACCATTCTCTTGCCTACCACTTTGGATTATTAAACATTGTAAGACTCCAACCATCTGCCTCCTGTGTCTGCATCTGGGTCTCACCTTGTGCCTTGATAGAACAACAATGTTTCTTCCATTGTGAGGCTACAGAGCTGGCTGGCTAGCCCACACTACAGCATGTCAGCGTCCCAAATGGAACCCTTTTTCCTATACAGTGCACTATTATTGACGAGGGMGCTCTGGTCAAAAGTAGTGCACTATGTAGGGAATAGGGTACCATTTGGATGGAACCTATGATTCACCATATTGTTCTGCAAAACCCTCTGCTCTAGTGGTGAGTGGGTCAGCTGTTTATTTAACTGCATCCACCTACAATTGCTATTATAAACTGGGTGGTTCGAGGCCTGAATGCTGATTGGCTGAAAGTCGTGGTATATCAGACCGTATACCACGGGTATGACAAAACATGTATTTTTACTCTTCTAATTACATTGATAACCAGTTTATCATAGCAGTAAGGCACCTCAGGGGTTTGTTGTATATAGCCAATATAACARGGCTAAGGGCTGTGTCCTAGCACTCTGCATTGGGTCGTGCGTAACAACAGCCCTTGGCCGTGGTATATTGGCCATATACCACACCCCCTCGGGCCTTATTGTTTAAATAACCCATCCACAGCCACCCGACTATATGTGATAAAGTGAAAATCTGAGTGACCCTAACCAGCAAATATAGACAATGCGCTACAGTCAAAGACGGCGCAATGTTTTTTTTTTCAGGGYGTGCAGGATTTTGTTTTGGGGATTTATATATGTTCCTGCTTATAATTTACGACATTTCTGTAGGGTATTTGATAGTCAACTTGTCTATATAAGATACATGAAGCTTCTCTTCTGTCATTATGTGTTGCCCTAGAAGACTAAATAAACCCTTGTTCAACAGAATAATGTCATAAATTGATAGAATGAATGCTTRAATCAGGTTGACATTGGTAAAGTTTTCTCTGTCATCCTCTTTAGTGGAGCAAAGACGTTTAGGGACCCTGGAACAGAATGCAATAACTAATACAATACAATACGGGAAATATTTTCTGTACAAAATGTCCAAATGACATCAGTTTGACCAGTTGTAAGGAAATAGAAAGCTGTGAAAACGACCCAATACAGTATGTTCCTGAAAAGATTTTAGTTTGGCTTGGATGCATATTTTATATGGTTGAAATACTATCAGTGTATATGAGGCTGATAAACACCTATACAGATGGTYTCTAATGGAGCATTTGCATTCTCTGAAGATGCTGAAAAAAAATCTGTCTATTTCTCCACTTCTATTCCTTAGTCAAATTTTGCCTACATTTTGTGTGTAATTTTACTGCAAGAAACTCTGCAGGAGTGAATATTAAGGTTATGTGAGAGGTTACCGTCTGAAGAAGTGGACCAAGATGCAGCGTGGGGTAGGTTAATCAAAGTGGCTGAATGACCACTTTAGCCCGGCACCTGCGGAGCGCAGGCACAGGACACACTGAGATGTCACAGCGCACCGAAGACACAGTGTGCAGAGCCGACGCAGGATACCCTGGGCCGAAACGGCGCACCGGAGACCAAAAGGCGCTGAGCTGGCACAAACCTCCCTGGCTGGATGCCCACTCTAGCGTGGCACTTGCGGAGAGCTGGCTCCGAGCACACCGGGCTGTGCACGCGCACTGGAGACACTGTGCACTTTACCGCATAACACGGTGCCTGCCCGGTCACTCGCTCCCCGCGGTATGCACYGGGAGTTGGCTCAGGTCTATAACCTGACTCCGCCAATCTCCCCATGTGCC
>NW_019943349.1:106921-116141 GCF_002910315.2 Salvelinus sp. IW2-2015
AAAAACAAAGAAATACAACACATAGAATCCCACCCCACACCACACCCTGACCTAACCAAATAGAGAAAAGATGGCTCTAAGGTCAGGGCGTGACACAGTGTCCAGATTACAGTTCCCATTTAACCCATCTTAACAGTCAGCTACAGTTCCCTTGACATCATAGGCCTATTTGAAGTCCCTGTCTTGTGGCTGTTGAATATGTTTAGTGCCTCACAATCATTGCACATAACGTAGTGCTATCATCCTCTTTTACCACTTCACCAAATCTTTCGCTGTTGCGTCTAGTCTATGTGTCACGATCGTGTGGAGGAGAGACGGACCAAAACGCAGCATGTGAAAATAAGCCATCTTCTTTTTTACTACGAAGATGAACATGAAACGAAACACTATTACAAACTATACAAAAACAACAAACGACCGTGAAGCTATAAACGTAGTGCACACACACACAACAAACGTTCAACATAGACAATTCCCCACAAACAGCTAAGGCCTATGGTTGCCTTAAATATGGCTCCAATCAGAGACAACAATAACCAGCTGTCTCTAATTGAGACCCAATTCAGGCAACCATAGACTTTCCTAGATACCTACACTCAACCATAGACACAGCTAGACTACTATACTAAACATAAACCAACTACTCTAATAAACCCCTAAACCTTACAACCACCCTAGACACTACAAAACCACATACATTCCCCATGTCACACCCTGACTAACCAAAATAATTAAGAAAACAAAGAATATAAGGCCAGGGCGTGACATAACCCCCCCTTAAGGTGCGAACTCCGGGCGCACCAGCACAAAGTCTAGGGGAGGGTCTGGTGGGCTTCCGTCCACGGCGGCGGCTCCGGACCTGGTCGTGGTCCCCACCCCACCATAGTCACTACCCGCTTTCGTAGCCTCCTCCAAATGGCCACCCTCCACATTAACCCCACTGGATTAAGGGGCAGCACCGGACTAAGGGCGCACCGGACTAAATAAGGGGCAGCACCGGACTAAGGGGCAGCACGGACTAAGGGGCAGCACGGATAAGGGGCAGCACCAGGATAAGGGCAGCACCGACTAAGGGGCAGCACCAGGATAAGGGGCAGCACCAGATAAGGGGCAGCCAGGATAAGGGGCAAAGCACCAGGAAAGGGGGCAGCTCCGGACTGAGGGACGGCAGCTCCGGACTGAGGGACGGATCCTGGCTGGATGACGGCTCTGGCGGATCCTGGCTGGATGGCTCTGGCGATCCTGGCTGGACGGCTCATGGCTGGCTGACGGATCTGGCTGCTCATGGCTGGCTGACGGATCTGGCTGCTCATGGCTGGCTGACGGCTCTGGCTGCTCATGGCTGGCTGACGCTCTGGCAGATCCTGTCTGGTTGGCGGCTCTGGCAGATCCTGTCTGGTTGGCGGCTCTGGCTGGTCATGGCTCGCTGACGGCTCTGGCTGTCATGTCGCTGGTCTGGCTGGTCATGGCTCGCTGACGGCGTTGCTGGTCATGGCTCGCTGACGGCTCTGGCTGTCATGGCTCGCTGACGGCTCTGGCTGGTCATGGCTCGCTGACGGCTCTGGGCTGGTCATGGCTGGCGGAAGGCTCTGGCTGATCCGTTCTGGCGGAAGGCTCTGGCTGATCCGGTCTGGTGGAAGGCTCTGGCTGATCCGGTCTGGCGGAAGGCTCTGGCTGATCCGGTCTGGCGGAAGGCTCTGGCTGATCCGGTCTGGCGGAAGGCTCTGGCTGATCAGGTCTGGCGGAAGGCTCTGGCTGATCAGTCTGGCGGAAGGCTCTGGCGATCCGTTCTGGCGGAAGGCTCTAGCGGCTCCTGTCTGGCGGAAGGCTCTAGCGGCTCCTGTCTGGCGGACGGCTCTGTAGGCTCATGGCAGACGGGCGGCTTTGCAGGCTCATGGCAGACGGGCGGCTTTGAAGGCTCAATACAGACGGGCAGTTCAGCGGCGCTTGGCAGACGGACAGTTCAGACGGCGTTGGGCAGACGGGAGTTCAGGCGCCGTTGGGCAGACGGCAGTTCAGGCGCCGCTTGGCAGACGGGCAGTTCAGGCGCCGCTTGGCAGACGGGCAGTTCAGGCGTCGCTTGGCAGACGGGCCAAGTTCAGGCACCGTTGGGCAGACGGCAGACTCTGGCCGGCTGAGACGCACTGTAGGCCTGGTGCGTGGTGCCGGAACTGGAGGTACCGGGCTAAGGACACGCACCTTCAGGCTAGTGCGGGGAACAACAACAGGGCACACTGAGTTCTCAAGGCGCACTATAGGACTGGTGCGTGGTACCAGAAACTGGTGGTACCGGGCTGAGGGCACGCACCTCAGGACGAGTGCGGGAGAAGGATCAGTGCGTACAGGCTCTGGAGACGCACAGGAGGCTTGGTGCGTGGTACCGGGACTGGAGGCACTGGCTGGAGACACGCACCACAGGAGAGTGCGTGGAGGAGGAACAGGGCTCTGGAGACGCACTGGAAGCCTGGTGCGTGGTGTCAGCACTGGTGGTACTGGGCTGGGAACACACACCACAGGGCTAGTGCGAGGAGCAGTAACAGGACGCACAGGACTCTGGGAGACGCACAGGAGGCTTTGTGCGTGCTGTGGCACTGTCTTAACCAGACGGATAGCACGCACCTCAGGACGAGTATGGAGAGCTGTTCCCGGTGACATTAAATCACCAACACGTTCATTCGGACGGATGCCCTGCCTCATACACCAAACCAATACATCCCTCATAACTCTCTCCTCCAATTTCTCCATTAACTCCTTTACTGTCTCTGCGTCACTCCTCCAAATCGCCCTCACCGGCTCCTTACGGTAAGCAGGAGAGTTGGCTCACGTCTCCCGACTGACCAACTAAACTACCCGAGAGCCCCCCCCAAGAAATTTTTGGGTTTGACTTACGGGCTTCCAGCCTTGTTTCCTTGCTGCCTCCTAATATCTCCGCCTCTGCTTTCGCTGCCTCCAGCTCAGCTTTGGGGGCGGTTAATTCTCCTGGTACTTCGCGTCCAGAATTTCCTCCCAATTCCAATAGTCCTGTGTAGGTGGGTCCTGTTGTTGTTGCACACGCTGCTTGATCCGATGTTGGTGGGGAATTCTGTCACGACGTGTGGAGGAAGACGGACCAAAACGCAGGTGGAAAATAAGCCATCTTCTTTTATTTTACTACGAAGATGAACATGAAACGAAACACTATTACAAACTAATCAAAAACAACAAACGACCGTAGAGCTTATAAACGTAGTGACACACACAGGCTACAAACGTTCAACATAGACAATTCCCCACAAACAGCTAAAAGCCTATGGTTGCCTTAAATATGGCTCCCAATCAGAGACAACAATAACCAGCTGTCTTTAATTGAGACCCCAATTCAGGCAACCATAGACTTTCCTAGATACCTACACTCCAACCATAGACACAGCTAGACTACTATACTAAACATAAACCAACTACTCTAATAAACCCCCTAAACCTTACAACCACCCTAGACACTACAAAAACCACAATACATTCCCCATGTCACACCCTGACCTAACCAAAATAATTAAGAAACAAAAGAATACTAAGGCCAGGGCGTGAACATATGAGACCAGGCTGTTCCCAAACATTACTTTTCTGGCCCCCCTTCTCCTTATTTTCAACTCTCCTTTAGCAGCTTTTGTCTTATTTAATTAGACTCTGACATTGTCCTTTTGGATTGACATTAACTATTTCTGCCCGTTTCCAAAAACATTTAGCCATTGGTGTGTAGGATATTTGCACCGTTTACAGTTAGGCCTAAAATAATGATTTCTTAAGGTATTGTTGTCTCTTTATTCAACCCGCCCACCACCCACTCGCCTTTCATCCACACAATAGTTAATGATCCTTAACCCGTCCGCCCCACTGATATAGGGCTATGAGTCAACCTGCATCACTACTCTTGTRCTCCTCTCTCTCTCTCTCAATTCAATTCAAGGGCTTTATTTCCATGYGAAACACATGTTAACATTGCCAAAGCAAGTGAAGTAGATAATAAACAGAAGTGAAATAAACAATAAAAATGTACAGTAAACATTACACTCACCGAAGTTCCAAAAGAATAAACACTCATCAAATGTCATATTATGTATATATATACAGTGTTGTAACGATGTGCAAATAGTGAAAGTACAAAAGGGAAAATAAATAAACATAAATATGMATTGTATTGGTGTTTGTTCTTCACTGGTTGCCCTTTTCTTGTGGCAACAGGTCACAAATCTMMCTGCTGTGATGMCACAATGTGGTATTTCACCCAGTAGATGTGGGAGTTTATTAAAATTGGATTTGTTTTCGAATTCTTTGTGGATCTGTGTAATCTGAGGGAAYTACATGTCTCTAATATTGCCATACATTTGGCAGGAGGTTAGGAAGTGCAGCTCAGRTTCCACCTCATTTTGTGTGCAGTGTGCACATAGCCTGTCTTCTCTTGAGAGCCAGGTCTGCCTATGGTGGCCTTTCTCAGTAGCAAGGCTATGCTCACTTGTCACGTTGGTATGAATGATACGGGAGACAAGCGCAGGAATGCATAATGTTTTTTTTTATTAAGCCCAA
This sequence comes from Salvelinus sp. IW2-2015, assembly GCF_002910315.2. Classification (NCBI taxonomy): domain Eukaryota; kingdom Metazoa; phylum Chordata; class Actinopteri; order Salmoniformes; family Salmonidae; genus Salvelinus; species Salvelinus sp. IW2-2015. Next base: position 111,485 of record NW_019943349.1, read on the forward strand.
ATTACGGAGTGCCGTAAAAAGGCACGGGGACGAAGACCAAACAAACACATAACAAAACACAGGGTAGAAACCCAATACAAAAGAGAGAGGAGTACCTCGAATAAATACACAAACYCACAGTGATTATCACACAGGACAAGACCCATAATCATCTGCACAATCCACAATGGCACGAATGCCAAAACACACAGCACAGGTACTCACACGCACCAATGGGCATTGTAACAATAATGGACAGCCCAATAGAAACCAAAGGGCACACTTATGCATGTACTAATCAGTGGGAATAGGGGACAGGTGTGCGTAATGAAAGTTCCGGAGGGATCCGTGACATCACTGAGTCTATACATAGTCAAAGCTTTCCTTAAGTTTGGGTCAGTCACAGTGGTCAGGTATTCTGCCACTGTGTACTCTCTGTTCAGGGCCAAGTAGCATTCTAGTTTGCTCAATTTTTTTGTTAATTCTTTCCAATCTGTCAAGTAATTATCTTTTTGTTTTCTCATGATTTGGTTGGGTCTAATTGTGTTGTTGTCCTGGGGCTCTGTGGGGTGGGTTTGTGAACAGAGCCCCAGGACCAGCTTGCTTAGGGGACTCTTCTCCAGGTTCATCTCTGCAAAAATCCTAAGGAACACCTGGTTCTGCCTGCTTTCGCAACAGACACTGAGAGACAAATTCACCTTTCAGCAGTGACAATAACCAAAACGCTCCAGCTCAAAGCATATACACTGGAGTTTCATTACAAGACGACATGAATGTTCTGTAGTGGCCTAGTTTGTGACTTAAATCCGTCTTGAAAATTGATCTGGATAGATTTATGAAAATGGCTGTTTACAAATGTATCAACGAGAATTCAAGTTTGAACAGAGCTATGAAGAAAATTTTAAATGAAATTAATGTGCAAACATTGCTCTAATACAGGCTGCAACGTTCTTACAGACTTACCAAGAAAGACTCACTACTATGTAAATTGCGCCAAAGGTGTTCTAACAGTATTGATCTTAGGGGGTTGTGAATACTATTTGATCAATTAATATTTCTGATATTTCATTTCTTAATAGATTTGCCAAAAAATGTAACATCATATTTCACTTGTCATATATGTGTATTGTGTGTATGGAGCCAGTGAGTTCTTATTTTAAGTTTAAACATTTTGAATCAGCCTGCTAACAACCAAAATCGTGGGATATAAATCAAGAAGTATGATACTTTATGAAGCCACTTACATTTCCCAGTGTATAGTGCCGCACATGTGAGTTGTTGTGCCTGTGCGTGTGCAGTCTCTGTGGCCAGTCGTGTTGTTGCACAGTTATAACATCAGGCAGCAAGCTGCCCCTCACCCACGACGGCCTGACTCTACCTCCCGTGCAAATAGCCAAGCTCAGCACATGGATAATGACAGGCTTGATGACGGACAGTGCAGCGTATTTCAGGATGTCATTTTTACCGGCCCTACTCTTCCCAGTTGTCATTCTCAGACCACGCAGCTTGATCGATCGCGCAGCGTCGAGCAGCATATTTCTGAGATGTCTGCAAAATTGTGTTTGTTGACATCAGGATGGGAGGTGTCCATGTTGTTTAGTGGTGCCGATTTACCTATTTATTCTGCACCCCAAAGTTGGACCATGATTTCCACATGTTATGTAGCACTACTTTTGTCCAGAGCCCGATGTATTGATGACTGAGTATAGGGGAATTGGTGCTACTGTGATGCAAAACTAATGTGTAAATCTCTTTTTCTTCCTGTCTCTCCTGACCGAGTGTAAAGAGCTACATGACTTAGTGTAAGTCTGTCCTCATACCACCTGATGTTTATATGCAAAGCATACTCGGATCGCACCAGGTATGAATATCTAATACAACACAGACTAGACATGATGTCATGTTGTACCAGTCTAGCCTGTTTGTCAAAGATAAGCGGTGACACTATTGCCCAATAAAGCATAACTGAAGATTACGTGTACAATTCCCTATCTAAATATGAAAAACTAGTCTTCAGTAGTAGATCTCTCATGTTTAGTCTTATGCTACCTGCTGGTTGCACGATATCAAAACCAAAGAGATCAGTCCAGTCTCCTAGAGTTTAAGGCTAACAGCTAACTGCGCTCTGAGATTATAGACATCATTAATTCACTATGGCTCCATTCCAATAAGGCCTGAGTCAAAAGTAGTGACATCAAGTCTGTGTGGATAATCGGTCCCTGGGGAGGAGGAGGAGGTCTAGACCCGCAGCAGCACCAGTCTCGCCGCTATGTCTTCGCGGGCCTCCTCCAAATGGTACTCTATTACCCCTGCACTAGACTTTTGACCAATCCATCCATATAAGTTGTGCTAAACAGTAGCTCCACTATATATGGAGAAAGGTTGCGCATTATGAGACATTGCTCCTGTCCTTTTTGTATCACATTCACATCCTTCAAAGACTTTGGAACTCAATTCTCATCTCTCTCTCTCTCTCTCTCTCTCTCTCTCTCTCTCTCTCCTCGTCTCTCTCTCTCTCTCTTCTTCTCTCTTCTCTTCCTCTCTCTCTCTCTCTCTCTCTCTCTCTCTCCTCTCTCTCTCTCTCTCTTCTCTCTCTTCTCTCTCTCTCTCTTCTCTTCTTCTCCCCCTCTCTTTCGTGCTCTCTCTCTCTCTCTCTCTCTGACTCACTGTGATTACATCTACTACTATTGTTCTTCAAAACCTCAGGTCGTTTTCTGTCCTCACCTGACAGACAGCATGACAAAGGGGAGTTGTGTTTGTTCCTGTGGTGGTAAGTTGACTTGTGGTTCCTTGTGGTGAACTGTCATACATTGTAAGGCTTTTCTTTTGTTGTTTGTCTGTGTTTTTCCTGCTATAAACTGCTGTGTGGTGTGACATATTTACCTAATACAGGAACTAGGCCTATTCTCTAGAAGGGCATGAAAGTCACCCTGTGTGTGTTGTGTGTCAGTGTGTGTCTCTGCGTGCGTGTGTGCATGTTTGTGTGCCTGTCCACAGACATACTATTCAGCCAGTGTTTGAGTTCGATAAGTCCCGTCTCCACACTGAGAGATCAAATAACTGCAAAATGAATGTTATCACGATTTACAGTATGATAGCTACACTGTGTAGTTGGTAGAAACGGTTGTCTGGGTGAATAGGGAGTGCATCCAAAATAGCACCCTATTGCCTATAGTGCCCTACTTTTGACTAGAAATAGAGTGCCATTTGGGAGGCAAGCTCACATGTTTGTTGTCTGACCTGTACTGTTGAGGGGTGGGAGGGTGGGATCTGACATCACGCTGAGCATTCAAACATACATGTTAATTGCTTAGCCATTATGGCATAGATCCCCCCCCCGCTCTCCTCCCACCTCTTCCCACTTCCTTCTCTCCACCTCTCCTCCTCTCCTCATGTCCCACCTCTCCCTCCTCTCACCTCGGAAGGAAGGAATTTTTACTTCTGATTGCGAAGCTGGCAGAGCATGTTACAGCAGGTGGGACGGAGCTTGTTGTTCAGGTGAATACAGGGCCTTCAGAAAATATTCACACCCCTTGACTTTTTCCACTTTTTGCTGTGTTACAGCCTGAATGTTACTGGTCTACACACAATACCCCATAATGTCAAAGTAGAATTATGTTTTTAGAAATTTTCACAAATTAATAAAAAAATGGAAAGATGAAATGTCTTGAGTCAATAAATATTRGACCCTTTGTTGTGGCAAGCCTAAATAAGTTCAGCAGTAAGAATTGACTTAACAAGTCGCATAATAATTTGCATCGACTCACTCTGTGTGCAATAATAGTGTTTAACATAATTTTTGAATGACTACCTCATCTCTGTTCCCCACACATACAATTATCTGTAATTTCAAACACAGATTCAACAACAAAGACCAGGGAGGTTTTCCAATGCCTTGTAAAGAAGGGCACCTATTGGCAGATGGGTAAAATAAAGAAAAAGCAGATGTTGAATATCCCTTTGAGCATGGTGAAGTTATTAATTACACTTTGGATGGTGTATAAATACACCCAGTAACTATAAAGATACAGGTATCCTTCCTAACTCAGTTTCCGGAGAGGAAGGAAACCGCTCAGGGATGTCACCATGAGGACAATGGTGACTTTAAAAAAGTTKGAGTTTAATGGCTGTGCTAGGAGAAAACTAAGGATGGATCAACAACATTGTAGTTACTCCACAAAACTAACGTAAATGACAGAGTGAAAAGAAGGCCTATACAGAATATAAATATCCTGTTGGAATTAAGGCACTGAAGTAAAACTGAAAAAATAATTGTAAAAAAATTAACTTTAATTCCTGAATAGKAAGCGTTATGTTTGGGGCAAATCCAACACATTAATAAGTACCACTCTTCATATTTTAAATCATGGTGGTGGCTGCATCATGTTATGGGTATGCTTGCCATCAGCAAGAACTAAGGAGTTTTTTAGGCCTAAGCACTTGCAAAATCTTGAAGCTTTACTTGGCAATTAATTGATGTTTTCATTCTTATGTTAGTCATGTCAAGTTTCTGATTTTCTGCAGTATTTTAGGCTATGTTCATGTTTTTGAGTACAGGCAGATTTTCCAAAAACGTTTTAAATGCCTTTTAGCGGCGCATACCATGAGTCCATAGCTGTATGGGACACTATCTACTGCGCCAATCTCATATGGGGGGCTTGGCTCGAGTGATTTCAGC
>NW_019943349.1:117527-122527 GCF_002910315.2 Salvelinus sp. IW2-2015
CTAGAGGAACACCTGGTTCTGCCGCTTTCGCAACAGACACTGAGAGACAAATTCACCTTTCAGCAGTGCAATACACTAAAACGCCAGCTCAACATATACACTGGAGTTTCATTACAAGACGAACATTTGAATGTTCTGAGTGGCCTAGTTTGTGACTTAAATCGTCTTGAAAACTGATTGGATACAGATTTTAAAATTGGCTGTTTAACAATGATCAACGAATTCAATTTGACAGAGCTTGAAGATAATTCTTAAAAGAATTAATTGCAAACATTCGTCTAATACAGCGCTTGCAACGTTCTTACAGTACTTTACCAAGGAAAGACTCACTAGCATGTAAATTGCGTGCCAAAGGATTCTGAACATATATTGATCTTAGGGGGTTGTGAATACATTTTAGTCAATTATATTTCTGTATTTCATTTTTAATAGATTTGCAAAAAATGTAACTCATATTTTCACTTGATCATTATTGGTGATTGTGTGTAGCAAGTGGCATTTGTTATTAAGTATAAACCATTTTGAATTCAGAGCTGTAACAACAAAAGTGTGGAATAAATCAAGAGGTATGAATACTTTATGAACGCACTTACATTTCCCAGTGCATAGTGCGCTACATGTGAGTTTGTGTGCCTGTGCAGTGTGCACTTCTCTGTGCCAGTGTCGTGTGTGTGCACAGTGATATAACATCAGGCAGCAAGCTGCCCTCACCCACACGCCTGACTCTACCTCCCGTAAATCACAAGCTAGCAAGATCATCCATGGATAATGACAGGCTTATGACGGACAGTGCAGGCTATTTCAGGCTTCATTTTTCCCCCTACTCTCTTCCCATTGTCATGTCTCAACCACGGCGCTGAATGCATCGTCCAGCTCGAGCGCACGATGAGTTTCTGAGATGTTCTGAAAATTGTGTTGTTGAACATCAGGATGAGGTGCTCCATTGTTTTTATGGTCGATAATTTACCTATTTATTCTGCACCCCAAAATTGTACCGATGATTTCCTATGTAGTACGCACTACTTTTGTTCCAGAGCACCGATGTAGTCTGCACTGAGTATAGGGAATTGGGCTGTTACTGATGCAAAATAATGTGTAAATCTCTTTTTCTTCCTTCTCTCCTGACCGAGTTAAAGAGCTACAGACTTATGTTAATTCTGTGCTCATACTCACCTAGTTTATATGCAAGCAACTCGGATCGCACAGTAGTTAATATCTAATACAACCACAGACTAATAATGATGTGGTATGTCCAGTGCTAGCCTGTTTGGTCAAAATAAAGCGGTGACACATTGCCAATAAGCATAATTGAGAATTACGATCGTTAATTTTCCTATCTCAAGATATGATAAAACTAGTTCTTCAGTAGTAATCTCTCATGTTTAGTCTTATGCTACCTGACTGGTTGCTCCGATACAAAACCAAATGAGATCAGATCCAGTCTCCTAGGAAGTTTAAGGCTAACAGCTAACTGCGCTCTGAGATATAGACACAATTAATTCAACGTATGGGCTCCATTCCAATTAGAGGCCTGGGTCAAAAGTAGTGACACAGTCTGTGTATCGAGTCCCCTGGGGAGGAGGAAGGAGGGTTCTAGACCCGCAGCCAGCACCGTTCTCGCCGCTATGTCTATCGGGGCCTTCCACAAATTGGATTACTCTATATCCCTGCACTAGACTTTGCACCAATCTATCCTATAAGTGTTGTTAAACAGTAGGCTCCACTATATATGGAGACAAAGGTTGCTGCATTATGAGGGACATTGCCCTGTCCTGTTTTGTATCACATTCAATCCTTCCCAAAGACTTTGAAATCTCATCATTCTCTCTCTCTCTCTCTCTCTCTCTCTCTCTCTCTCTCTCTCCTCTCTCTCTTCTCTTCTCTCTCTCTCTCTCTCTCTCTCTCCTCTCTCTCCTCTCTCTCTCCTCTCTTCTCTCTCTCTCTTCTCTCTCTTCTCTCTCTCTCATCTCTCTCTCTCTTTCTTCCCCCCTTGGGGCTCTGTGGTCGGTGTTTGTGTTTGTGAACAGAGCCCAGACCATCTCTTAGGTTACTCTTTTCCGTTCATCTTCTGTAGTGATTCTCAGTAGTTGTAGAATTTAACGCTCTTTTCTAGGATTAGATTCATTAGCGGGGATCGCTTGTCTTATTGTTCCCATTTTCTGATTCTTTGTTGGTGACTTCACAGACCACAAAGGCAATGGATCTAAGAACTTTCTGTGTAACCACTTTCCCTCTATCTTAATTAGGGCTAAATTGGCGAAAAGCTCGTTCAAAAGAGGACATTTATTCTGTTTTTTACTCCCTGACGAAAGGCCATGCAAGCCCGAAACCGCGTCAGATTTTTTAAAACTTTGTTATTATAGAACAGGTCCCATACCGAATTCCAGATTAAAAGTGCAATTTTTAAATCTAATATATGAAGAAGTGCCTTGTCCTTTCTGTTTTGGAGTATCTAGACTATTCAAGTATTTTTTAGAACTCACGTTCATAAATTGACTATGTTGAATTATGCCTGTTCCTTTTATGCATAGAAGCCCTTATCTTTGGCCTTGGTCTCTCAGATTTGTCTTAACAGCTTGTGGAACTATACCTTGGCTCTGATGTCTTAGGCCGAAGGTTATCGCATAGTTTTTCTTGTGTGCTGTGATTAGGTATAACGGAATCGTATAGTGTCCTCTGCGATTATACTAGCGGACCTTTTTGGAAACCACCGTTTATTTTGTTATTACCGAAGATTTTATGTCATGGGCCCAACTCATGTCTGTCTATCTCCTTCTCCGTCTCAGAGGTGCTAAATCAATCTGTTTCATAAACCATCGTTAATTCAACTTCTCTATGATATGGCGAGACGCATTTTCACTTTGGAAGATAGCGTCGCCAATATATTTCAACTTCCTTCTACTCATCCCAGAATATACGATATGGGAGGTTTTCAAAAAAAGTCCAAAAATATTCTAAGTCCAAACTTCTCAGAAATTAGGCTATGTTTTTCGTGCACCTGGTTTTATTTTTGGGTTACCAGGCACGATTTTCAATACGGTTTTAAATGATTTTAGGGGGCATTCAGACTTCCATGCCCGCTATGGGAGCACTATACTACGGCCCCAAGTCAATGGTGGCCGGCCTGAGTGATTTATGGAGGTTTTAAAAAATGGATGTCTGTACATTTGCAATATGATTCAACAGTGAAAAAACATCACCAACTGGACATGATGAAATCAACACAATGAGCGATGGAGGAACCACTATCACTGCCCGGCCATCCCGAGTTCATTGGGCCAGTCAATTTTGCATTTCTGCAGGAGTTTTGAGCATGTCAAATTCATGATGGTAAATGCCCATTGAAACATATAGCAAATGGACAGCCGTGCACCTGCTGATTGGAACGGGTTACCACGAGCACATTTAAAAAATGGTTTTTAATGCCATTACGGGGTAGCAAGGGGTCCACGGTTAGGTAGGGAGCACCCCACACCCGTGCCCCTTGTCATTTTGAACGTTTTTCAAAAAATCTTTATTTTCGACCTTTGACTTCCTATGAAATCATATTGTAAATGGATAAAACATATGCCTTATGGACAAGTTTAAAAAAAAAAGATAATAAAATATGACAAAAGTGTGTTTATACAGTTCTTAAACATGTGTAATTGCCAAAAAACTTTGAATGAAARGACGTCCAATTGAGTGGTATTGTACATCGTGTATATGTTCGTACGGTGCCAATAACTTCCCATTCATTTTTGTCCAAACAGCAAGCAATGCAGGTGTAGAAGCACGGTGGCTAGGAAAAACTCCATAGAAAGGCCGGAACCTAGGAAGAAACCTAGAGATGAACCAGGCTATNCATGTGTGAGTTTGTTCCAGGTCTAGCCTGTTGTCAAAGATAAGGGTGACACATTGCAATAAAGCATAATGAGATTCAATTCTATTTTCCCATCTAAATATTGAAAACTAGTCTTCAGTAGTAATCTCTGTTTAGGTCTGATGCTACCTGCTGTTGGCCACAGATAAACCAAATGAGATACAGATCCAGTCTCCTGGGTGTTCTAAGGCTAACAGCTAACTGCGCTCTGAAGATTAGAACAATTAATTCACTATGGCTCCATTCCAATAGGGCCTGGTCAAAAGTAGTGACACAGTCTGTGTTGATAATCTGGGGTCCCTGGGGGAGGAGGAGGAGGGTCTAGACCCGGCAGCAGCACCAGTCTCGCCGCTATTGTCTTCGGGGGCCTTCCCAAATGGTACTCTATTCCCTGCATAGACTTTTGACCATAGTCCTATAGGTTGAGACAGCCCTGGTCCTTTTGTATCACATTCACATCCTTCAAAGACTTTGAAATCTCTCTCTCTCTCTGTCTCTCTCTCTGTCTCTCTCTCTGTCTCTCTGTCTCTCTCTCTGTCTCTCTCTCTCTCTCTCTCTCTTCCCCCCCCTGGGGCTCTGTGGGGTCTGTTTGTGTTTGTGAACAGAGCCCCAGGACCAGCTTGCTTAGGGGACTCTTCTCCAGGTTCATCTCTCTGTAGGGGATGGCTCTTTTCAGGTAGTTGTAGAATTTAACGGCTCTTTTCTGGATTTAGATTATTAGCGGGTATCGGCTTGGTGTTTGTCCCATTTTSTGAATTCTTMGTTGGTGACTTCACAACCACAAAGGGCAATGGGATCTAAGACTTTTTTGTAACCACTCCCTCTTCTAATTAGGGCTAATTGGAAAAGCTGTTCAAAAGAGGACATTGTATTCTTTTTTTGTACTCCCTGACGAAGGCCATGCAGCCGAAACGCGTCAGATTTTTAAAACTTTGTTTCTATAGAACATGCCATACCAATGCCAATTAAAAGGCATTTTAATTAATTATATGAAGAGTGCCTTGGTCCTCCTTTCTTTTTGAGGATCTAAGACTGATTCAAGTATTTTTAGACAGTTCCTAATTGATATGTTGAATTTGATGTTCCTTTTTATGGCATAGAAGGCCCTTCTTGCCTTGTCTCTCAGATTGTTTACAGC
>NW_019943349.1:125261-129341 GCF_002910315.2 Salvelinus sp. IW2-2015
GTAGATAGATTGGATAGAAAACACTCTGAAGTTTCTTAAACTGTTTGAATCATGTCTGTAAGTATAACAGAACTTATGTAGCAGGCAAAACTGTCATGTTTCAATTGAGGTTTTCATTGGAATTACTGGATTCTAATAACCCTGTTTTCAGTTCCACCGCTTCCACTGGATGTCACCAGTCTTTGAAATAGGTTGAGGTTATTCCTTTGTGCAATGAAGAAGTAAGGCCACCTGGAAACAGTGTAACGTCATGTGTACTCTTGAGAGTTGCGCAAGACTAGAAACGTAGCGTTATTTTGTGATCTCCTGTATTGAAAACAGATAGAGACCCGTCTTCAATTTGATCGATTATTAACGTTTACAAAATACCTTAACTTCTTCTTAATAGGGGGCGCCATTTCACTTGGGAAAAAATAGTGCCCAAATTAATGGCCTCGTACTCTGTTCTAGATCATATGATATGCATATTATTATTACTATTGATAAAAACACTCTGAAGTTTCTAAAACTGTTTGAATTATATCTGTGAGTAAAACAGAACTCATTTGGCAGGCAAATTCCAAACAGGAAGTGAAAAATTCTGAAATGGGTCTCTGTGACAGGCCTCGCCTATTCAATTGCCTTGTATTTATGGATGTATGCACTTCATACGCCTTCCACTAATGTCAACAGGCAGTACAACGTTGAATGAGGTGTCTAGCCTGATGTGGGACCGAATGAGAGCTTTTGGAGTGACAGGTCAGCCATATTGCAGTATTTTGCTGCGCACCTGGGGAGCACCAAATCGTTTTTCTGCAATGCGTTAGGTAGACACGAAGAAATGCTCCGTCTGGGACGTTATTGATCTATTTCTGAAAAACATACTAAAAGATGGATTATCAACTGAGTTTGACCAGTTTATTTGACTATTATTATGACTTTTTGAAATTTTTCGTTCATGCGTAAAATCTTCATGGCACTTGAGCTCCACCATGCTAGCCAAAGTTTGCTAATTCGACAGAAAGAAATGGACATTCTAAACAAAAACAACGATTTATTGTGGAACTAGGACTCCTTCACTGCATTCTGATGAAAGATCATCAAAGGTAAGAGAATATTTATGATGTTATTTCGTATTTTTGTGGAATATGTTGACTCCAACATGGCGGAGAATGGCTGAGCGCTGTCTCAGATTATTGCATGCTATGCTTAGTTATTTTTTAAAATCTAACACAGCGTTGCATTAAGAACCAGTGTATCTTTATATTTGCCCAACATGTATTTTTCAGCAAAGTTTATGATTAGTTTTTCTGTTAGATTACGTGATCTCTAAATGTCTCCGGACAATTTGGAGCATTTTGGCGCCATGTTCACAATGTAAAACCAGGATTTGTAGCTATAAATATGCACATTTTCGAACAAACATAAATGTATTGTATAACATGATGTTATATAAGACTGTCATCTGATGAAGTTGTTCAAAGGTTAGTGATTATTTTTATCTCTATTTGTGGGTTTTGTGAAAGCTATCTTTGCGGTGAAAAAATGTGTTGTGTTTTGGCTATTGTGGTGAGCTAACATAAATATATTGTTGTGTTTTCGCTGTAAAATATTTAAAAAATCGACATGTTGGCTGGATTCACAAGATGTTTATCTTTCATTTGCTGACTACATGTATTTTTTCATAAAGTTTTATGATGAGTAGTTATGTATTTCACGTTGCTCTCTGTAATTATTCTGGCTGTTTTGGTGCCATTTTATGATCATGCACCAATGTAAAACCAGGATTTGTAGCTATAAATATGCACATTTTCAACAAAACATAAATGTATTGCTATAACATTGATGTTATAAGACTGTTCATCTGATGAAGTTGTTCAAAGGTAGTTATTAATTTTATCTCTATTTGTGGTTTTGTGAAAGCTATCTTTGCGGTGAAAAAATGGCGTCTGTGCTGTTGCACCTATTGTGTGATCTAACATAAATATATGTTGTGTTTTCGCTGGTAAAACATTTAAAAAAATCGACATGGTTGGCTGGATTCACAAGATGTTTATCTTTCATTTCCTGTATTGGACTTGTGATTTCATGAAATTATATTATATGATATTCCCTGTGGCCTAGGCTAGGCTATGCTAGTCACGTTTCTGATGAGAGGATCCCGGATCCGGGAGGGGTGATGTTGTATACAAAAGTAGTTTGAAATGTTTGGGCAAAGTTTAGAGGCATTTTTTAGATATTCTGTAGTGACGTTGCGCAAATTGGAAGCTGTTTTTTTCTGGATCAAACACATTTGGATATATATGGACGGCATTAATCGAACAAAAGGACCATTTGTGATGTTTATGGGACATATTGGAGTGCCAACAAAAGAATCTCGTCAAAGGTAAGGCATGAATTTAATATTTTTTCTGCGTTTTGTTGTCGTGCCTGCAGGGTTGAAATATGCTCTCTCTCTTTGTTTACTGTTGTGCTATCATCAGATAATAGCATCTTATGCTTCGCCAGAAAAGCCTTTTGAAATCTGACATGTTGGCTGGATTCACAACGAGTGCAGCTTTAATTTGTATCTTACATTGAATTTAATTTATGAAAGTTTGATTTTATATCATTTTTTGAATTTTGGCGCTCTACATTTTCCCTGGCTATTGGCCAAGTGGGACGCTACCGTCCCACATATCCCAGAGAGGTAAACACTGTAGGCTTCAGTGTAAAGTATTGCCGTAATTTGATAGTAATTTACAGGAAGCTAATTGGCAAGTACATTTCTGTATTTCAGTCATTCATCCCATCAGATTTCCAAGAAAAACTCCCACACCCACACAGCAGGATGGAGTGACAAACTGTGGGGCTTAGAGGTAGGGCTTAGTTACTTTTGTTCAAACTTATTAAAGAACCGTTAGACCTAGAGCTCTGAACTTAGAAACCTGTTATAAAGCTCAAGTCGACAGTGCACGGTGACTTATGTGGCTCTAGAAGGTTCTCAGACCAATAAACAGCCTCGTACATTTGCAAGTAATTCAATTCAATTTGACCATTACGAAAAAATTACGATATTTAGAAAAAGTGCCCAGAGAGAGAGTGAGACTGAGATGTAAAGGGGGGGTGTAGAAGGGAGGAGAGAGAAGGACAGACTTTAGAATTGTATCTTTTGTTATTGTGACATACTCATTTGTTTAAAAACACCACAGCCACCCCCCACCCCCCTAACTAAGAGAGAGAGAGAGAGATTGCAGGGAGGAAGGAAAACACAGAACATCTGTCCATGCTCTCTGGAATGCTGGAAATGCAGGAGAATTGAAAAGGAATGGGAATATTGAGTCAAGGACAGAGGTATTGCTYCAATGTTCTACAAAAGAGTGTTATCTCATTGTGGTATTTTATTCATTGTCCATGGGTGGTGTAAATATTGTGACTGTTGCGTAAGAGTACCATTTGAAATGTAACGTCTGACATTCAGCCTGCGCCACAAATGGCACCCTATTATAGTGCCGTATATAGTGCACTAATTTTAACCAGGGCCCTATGGATGCAGCCCCCGATGTGCCTATTGTCTTGTTTGGGAAGGTGATCTTAGAGGTTTTACACAAATTTGAAGTTAAGTGAAGAGCAGTCTTTCAGACTTGGCTGAGCACAACAGCATGTTTTGTTGCTGGCAGGCAGCAAGCCTTCAACGATACAGCCACAAGTTGGAGCTGGCTTCTCTCTCTCTCTCTCTGTCTCTCTCTCTCTCTCTCTCTCTGTCTCTGTCTATCTCCTTCTCTCTCTCAGAGATAAATCAATTGTTTCAGTAAACCATCTTAAACACTGTAGGCTACAGTGTAAAGGTGTTGCCGTGAATTTGACTGTAATTTACAGGCAGGTAATTTGCAAGAACAGTTCTGTATTTCATATTGCAGTATACCTAATGTCATCTAATTACAGTATCAATCAAATTCAATCAAATGTATTTATAAAGCCCTTACATCAGCTGATGTCACAAAGTGCTGTACAGAAACCCAGCCTATGTCACGGCTTCAATAAGTAGTGAGTGCAGGAGTCAGGCGCAGAGAGCAGGGTAGTTCAAAAGATGTGGATCTTTAATATTCCAACACAACCAGA
>NW_019943349.1:135380-143894 GCF_002910315.2 Salvelinus sp. IW2-2015
CTCTCGCTCTCTGTCCTCCCTCTTTCCGTCTCTGTTCTATAGGAACCACAATCTCTTCATGTTCCTCTTCTGTCCTGACAGTCCGTCTGATTCATTCCACTGATTAGAGACAATATAGAGGAAAGGCAAGAGGAATGACAGTGCACTTTGTTTTTGTCATACCAGAGAGATGTGTGCAATGCTCTTGACAGATTAAAATATGTTGTGCAGCCTTGTGATAACAGCAGTATTTAGCTGGTAGTTAGCATGCAGCGTTAAGAGTGGTGTCCCAGTTTACTGGGAGATTTATTACTGAATGAGCCCTCATTTCATCTGGTGTCCTGGGGACCCTAAAGGGGTCTGCACGCTGCCCATCCGAAACAGTTCATTATGACAACATTTTGTAATGTTTTTGTTCGTTTTGGTCTTCTGCAAGGTTTTTTGGGCTGTTCGTGCACACAACATTTTTTTCTCAAGGCAAGCCGAAGTCTACGCCCCTTCGTCGGTGATTGGTCAACAGGAGGGATTCTTCAATGATTGTTGTCATTCAACTAGAGACGAATAGTTTTCATGCAAGTTTTTTCACTTGCGAAATACTGCACGAAACATCTTAGTTAAATGTAAAATTGCACAACTAAGATCTCGGTAAAAACATCAGAAGGAAAAACATCAGAAGGAATGACAGATGTCTTGAGTGATTTTAGAATAATTCTGAGATTATTTTCTGGCTACAGCGTCTCAAAATGGACAAACAGTACTATTGCCGATATTTTCTAGTGTTTTCAAGTGAAGGTCTTTTATTAAGGAAGTATGTGAGAACACTCATTCGGAAGTCGGCTAGGCACCAGCCTATGATTGGGTCATGACCCCTGTCAATCACAACTTTGTCCAATGGGCTCTCTGTTAGAGGGAGGGAATTCTATATACTATACATCAGCAGAAGATGAAGAGGTGTGTCATAAAGGAAAATAAAATAGAAATACCCAGTAGAAACATTGTAATCAGCTCTAGAGGGACAGCAGTATCCTGTTTCTGGCCCTGGCATGCTTGCATCTCTAGCTGTTGGTTGTCTTGGCAGACTCTCCTAGGCCCTCTGGCCATGTCTTCACATAGCTGTCATAGCAGCCTGTGGGTTGGGGAAACAGCTCTATATTGCTCACTGCTCACCAGCAGAGCAATATCCCATCAACCGTGCCTCCTGTCAATCTACCACCTGAATCACACATAGAGACATGCACAAGCGCTCACCCACACGTACGCACGCATGTACGCACACATATACACACACTCATACACACTGTTGTTGTAAGTAAATTTTAGTTCACGGCTAGATACTAGGTACTGTGTCATTACATTAGCCAGTTAGGATTGAGACAATTAAGTAAGCTCTTGTGTTTGATGTACTATTTAGTACCCAGTGCTCAGTGTGGCTGTGGCTTTCTATTGCTTCTCTGGCTACGTCCCAAAAAGCAACCTGTTCCCTATTTTGACAAGAGCCCAATAAGGTGCCATATGGGACGCAGACAGGGTCTAAACCAAGCTCTGCACAGCACGGCTCAACTCAACTGCTTTTCAGGCCAGGTGCCCGCTTTTCCCTCATTTAGTCGTTCCTCCTCTCTCACTCTCTCTCTCTTTCTCTCTCTCTCTCTTTCTCCGTGGACACAAACAAGTCTGTTCTCCAGCGGGGCAGCAAGGCCTGCCTTTCGAAACATTGAGCTGTGTTTGACTAGAGCTGTTCCCAGCCCTAACCCTAACCCCTGGTCACACAGAACCTGGAGCAGACAGACCCTGCCTGTGTCCCAAATGGCACTCTATTCCATATGTAGTGTACTGCTTTTGACCAGGGCCTCTGCACTATATTGGGGATAGGGTGCCATTTGGGAGGCAGGCAGGACCTCTTCACCTCAGCAGCTGAGCCAGATGAGACCCGATGAAGACAAAGGCAGCCTTTCACTAAAACAGCCATTTTTTCAACGTGTTCCTCCAACTGTTGCCCCAATGTTGTTCATAAGAGCTGGCAAAGGGAATAATTAGTTCTCTCCTCTCCTCTTCCCCTCTCCTCTTCTTCTCCTCTCCTCTCCTCTTCTCTCCTTCTTCTACACTGAAAAAAATATTGTGTTGTTCCCATGTTTCATGAGCTGAAATAAAAGATCCCAGAAATGTTCCATAAGCTTATATCTCTCAAATGCTGTGGACAGATTTTTTTACATCCCTGTAAGTGAGTAGTTCTCCTTTGCCAAGATAATCCATCCCCCTGACAGGTGTGGCATATCAAGAAACTGATTGAACAACATGATCATTACACAGGTTTACCTTGTGCATAATGCTACAAATGTCCCAAGTTTTGAGGAATTGTGCAATTGGCATGCTGACTGCAGGAATGTCCACCAGAGCTGTTGCCAAAGAATTTAATGTAAATTTCTCTACCGTAATCCGCCTCCAACATTGTTTTAGAGAATTTGGCAGTACGTCCCACTGGCCTCACAACCGCATTGTTTGGACGAGCGGTTTGCTGATGTCAACGTTGTGAACAGAGTGCCCCATGGTGGTTCAGGGGTTATGGTATGGGCAGACATAAGCTATGGACAACGAACACAATTGCATTTTATCGATGGCAATTTTAATGCACAGAGATACCGTGACGAGATCCTGGCACCCATTGTGGTGCCATTCATCCACCGCCATCACCTCATATTTCAGCATGATAATGCACGTGCCACATGTCACAAGGATCTGTACACAATTCCTGGAAGCTGAAAGTGTCCCAGTTCTTCCATGGCCTGCATACTCACCAGACATATCACCCATTGAGCATGTTTGGGATGCTCTGGATCGACGTGCACGACAGTATTTTCCAGTTCCCGCCAATATCCAGCAACTTCGCACAGCCATTGAAGAGGATTGGGACAACATTTCACAGGCCACAATCAACAGCCTGATCAACTCTATGTGAAGGAGATGTGTAACGCTGCATGAGGCAAATGGTGCTCACACCTAATACTGACTGGTTTTCTGATAAATACCCCTACTTTTTTTTTACGGTATCTGTGACCAACAGATGCATATCTGTATTCCCAGTCATGTGAAATCCATAGATCAGGGCCTACTGAATCTATTTCAATTGACTGATTTCCTTATATGAACTGTAACTCAGTAAAGTCTTTGAAATTGCTGCATTTTGCGTTTATATTTTTGTTCAGTATAGTTCAGGGAGAGTATCTCCATTTATTCAGGAGCAAGCTACTGAACTGGTTGGAGTTTTCCTGCTTTGTGTCTCGTTCCAAAGTCGTGTCATTTTGCACACAGATGTCAGAGATCATAACAGACCGTATAAGACACTGTAGTAAAGATGATTTTTATCTGCTCGTTCAGACAACAACAAAGCCAGATAGGACCACCAAGGACACTAAGGAATGTAATTCAACCTAGGAGCATGCAACAGAACCAAAAGGGAACCATACTGTCTAATGTATTCTCTCTCCATATCTCTCTAGTTACACTGTAGACTTCTGACTCTTTCCAGATTCTGTCGCCATTGAACACTACTGTATGTGAAACACTCCAGGAAAATTGCTATGTTAACTGTTTAACCTAAAGAAAACATCTAAACCTCTTTCCTTACAACTATGGCACATTCAATTTTAAATATGACCAATTACCCTTGTACAAGCATAACCCGTACTATTTTCTTGATCTCAAGGGCACCTGCCCAAGTTCCGGACATTTGTCGTGTTATTACTGTTCTCTGTATTTTGTGTTGCTGTGGTATTTTAGGGCGGGCGTGGTTGCATCATAAACCCCTTTCTAGAACTAGATGTATTAGAGAATTGCCAGTGACAAAAGCACGGCATAAAACCAGCTTTCCAAAGTGAAGATGGCGGGTAAACTATTGTTTGACAGAGGAAAAGCGAGATAGCCCCCATGTCCTGACAGATGAGCCAAGCGCTAGCGTTTATGATATGAACAGGTAAGACCAGAGGAGGCTTACCAGCGGTGCAGCAGGGGGTGCATTTTGATTATGGCGCACCCAACAGCCTTTACGAGAGAGAGGGAGGAGAGAGGATGAGGGGAAAAATGGGGCGTTAAGGGAATCAGGGGATGACCAGCATTGCTGTGCCGAGGCATGGTGAGGATTGGACAACTGGTACTTAGAATGGATGGAATTGCGAAGGAAATACTCATCAACTTAGCTCGCTCGCTCTCTCTTCTCTCTCTCTCTCTCTCTCTCTCTCTCTCTCTCTCTCTCTCTCTCTCTCTCTTCTCTCTCTCTCTCTCTCTCCTCTCTTCTCTCCTCTCTCTTCTCCTCTTCCTCTCTCTCTTGTGGAGTGGATTTCAGGGTGATTTACAGAGAGTGAGCTCCTTTGGCATTCTTCATTAGCTACTTTAGCCTATCAGGTGGCCAAATGAAATGTAATAACACACACTCAGCAACACGCAGACAGAGCTGTAGTGTACCCCTCAGTGTGTGGTGTGTGTTACTCTTCATATCAACCTCTTGAGGAGCTCTATATGACAGGCTTCTAGTTAGTTCTAAGAGTGACTCTATCTCCTATGAATGTAGACAGAGCTCTGTTACCCGTGGACTTCTCTGGATCAGAGGTCAGGTTAGTTCAGACTCCTTCCTTTAATAGTCTGATGTTGTGCAGAGCTGCTCACAATGACTCCTGTCTGTCATTCAGTAATGGACGCACATGGCTGAACTAAAGTAGATTAGTTATGACTACTTCACATTTTAACTGTATTATTTTGGACAAACAAGCACTATCACCATGGCAAATACTTCACATACCTTATTATGTCTCTGTTTGACACTTTTCCCTATAACATAGCAGCATATCATTGACCTGAGAAGATCCTTTGGAAATCCTTATCTCTGCTATCTGTGTCTTTATATTTTACACAGCTACAGCAGGATATCAAGGCATGTTGCACTCCTCCTCAGTAGGAATCCACTCTGCTGTGCCTGACTGCCATGCTGTTGCATCCAGATCCACACACACACACACACACACAACACACACACACACACCACAACACACACACACACACACACACACACACACACACACACACACACAACAACACACACACACACCACACACACACACACACACACACACACACACACACACACACACACACACACACACATTCTGAGTCCAGTGACAATAGAGTCATTAGCTCACTCTGTCTTCACAGCCAAACATGTTGTGTTAGCTGGAACCACATATTACCTTGTTCTCTTACTGTGCCAAATACCAAATACTACTCCTCTCCCTCACTTCATCTCTATATCGCCCCTCCCTCTCTCTCCTATCTCTTCTCTCCTCCCCCTTCCACCTCCCACACAAATGCACACACTCACTCTCACACTCCTTGCCCTTACACATATTCTGAATGGCTTAGTCAGAGCGCTATCAGCATGCATAGAGGTAACCAGTGTTAACCTCCACTAAGCCCTGAGGGAGGACAGATAGGTATAGTTGAGGAATAATTGAGGAATAATTGAGGAAGAGTTGAACTGCAGAGAAATACCTGTTTGAGTGGCTTCACTTCTGACAGGAGACTCTTCTACTCTCTCTCTTTTCACTCTCTCTTCTACTCCTCTCTCTTCTGACAAGAGACTCTTCTACTCTCTCTCTTTTCACTCTCTCTTCTACTCCTCTCTCTTCTGACAAGAGACTCTTCTACTCGCTCTTTTTTCACTCTCTCTTCTACTCTTGTCTCTTCTGACAGACTCTCTTAGTCCCTCTCTCCCTCACTCTCTATCATGCTCTCTCTTTTGTCTTAAGAGAACTGTGGCTTCACTATAGGACTCTGTCTCTCTCCAGTCTTTTGTTGCTGTGATCTCAGTTTGTCTGTTTAGACAACAAACAGGACTATTCTCCACCTAACAGGTAAGTCTCTACTTGTGTCTCAAATGGCACCCTATTCCCTATATAGTGCATAACTTTAGACCAAAGCCCTATCCATATCGGCCCGGGTCATAAGTAGTGCACTATAAAGGGAATAGGGTTCCATTTTCTGTCTGTCTGTTTGTTTTTTGTTTTCATTGCCCTTTGAGACACTTTCCATCTCTGACTTGTCAGTCCTGGTGTCCTCACCGTGGGTTAGTGTGAGCTGTAGATGTTAAAACTGCTGTTACAACTCTCTGCCTTTATCAAGTTGTATTACTTTGTTCTGTGTCAACATGATCTTTCATTGACTGTTTTAAATGTAACCCATAACCAACTCTATATCTATATTCACATCCAACTCTATATCTATATTCACATCCAACTCTTTGATTGTGTTTGTAGATCAATTTTATAGAAGATAAAAAAAGATCTAAAACATTTGTATGTTTCTTAAATTGAAGAAAATAGTTCAGATTGAATTCCTCAGTTGTGGGATCTGTTTCACAGAATAAAAACATGTAGAGACTAGGGTTGAATATTTTATTGAGAATCTACCAATTTTCCATCCCGAGAAAATTGAAAGAAATTACTGGGCTTCCCGGTATTCTCGAAGTGCTATTTAAAAGTATGTAATACAATCTAAAAAAAAATCTGATATGATTATACCACTGGAAATGGCTAAATATACACATGCACTAACGATTTCTTGTTGTATTCTTTGCAATTTAATCAACTCAAAGTTTTCTCAAAGTCACCACACTATTTTGTTGATGTAGCCTAGTTTTAATGAAGGCCTATGAAGCACTATTGGCCGACTGGTCAAATATTATGAGGTTATTACAGTGTTGTTATAATTYGGCTACATAAATGTTAGCCTACATTTGACTGAAAGATGCATCATGGTACTTTTCTCTCCCCTTGCACCTGGCTATTGGGGGAATTTGGGAAAGTTGTGGCTGTTTTTACTTTATGATATCCGCTTATTGTGCAAATCAAACAGATAAACTGTAGCGGAGATTCAGCACCATGGATAGCGCCGCGGTTGATCATTGCCCGCGAATCTAAACCGCCGTGCATCATGTGCTATTCTAAGGTAGGCTATATTTTACATAAAAGCTAACATTTTCTTACTGCATTCGTTATCATTCATTAGCCAAAAAATCAATGACATTTCTAGCAAATTCTAGTCAATGATCATCTCTRAAGGTCTTGTTTTAAAATGTTTGTCACAGCATAAAATAAATGAATCGCAAGCCTTCTGGCTACACCAACTTGGATTATAAAATGAAATTAAATAAAGAAGTCAAAATCCAGAGATTATTATCTTCCATTATCTGGAACTGAACACCCTCCTCTGCAACTGGATCCTGGACTTCCTGACAGGCCYCKCCAGGTGGTGAGGGTAGGCAACAACACATCTTCCTGGCCATGCACAACTCCCAACATCATCATTAATACGTTTGTTGAAGACACAACGGTGGTAGGCCTGATCACCGACGACGATGAGACAGCCTATAAGGAGGAGGTCAGTGACCTGGTAGTGTGGTGCCAGGACAACAACCTCTTCCTCAATGTCAGCAAAACAAAGGAGCTGATCCTGGGTTACAGTAAACAGGAGGGCTGAGCACACCCCCATCCACATCGACTGGGCTGTGGAGCTGGTTGAGAGCTTCAAGTTCCTCTGTGTCACTAAGGAATTAACATGGTCCACACACACCAACACAGTCATGAAGAAGGCACAACAATGCCTCATCCCCCAAGATTTGTCATGGGCCCTCAGATCCTCAAAAAGTTATACAGCTGCACCACTGAGAGCATATTGACTGGCTGCYTCACCGCTTGGTATGGCAACTGCTTGGCATCCAACCAAAAGGCACTACATACGGCCGAGTACATCACTGGGGCTGAGCTCCTTGCAATCCAGGACCTCTATACCAGGAGGTGTCAGAGTAAGGCCCTAAGAATTGTCAAAGACTCCAGCCACCCAAGTCATAGACTGTTCCCTCTGATACTGCAAGGCTGGAACCAACAGGACCCTGAACAGCTTCTACCCCCTAGCCATAAGACTGATGAATAGTTCGTTAAATAGTTAACCAAATAACTACTCGGTCTATCTGCATTGACCCCTTTTACACTCATTCTTTTGACTCATCACGTACGCTGCTGCTACTGCTTATTTTCTTATTAATATACTGGTACTCTGTGTATATAGCCAAGTTATTGTTACTCATTGTGTATTTATTCCATGTGTTATTATTATAAAAGGCGGAGTGATTTCTGCATAGTGCCACTTTAAATATGCACTACGCAGAAATTGCTCCTCCCTTTCCTGGTTGTTAAYATTCMAATAGTTCGCCTAATTTCAGTTTATGTGACAAAAAAGCAAGTATTGTGTAAAGAATCATTGTACCATTTAAACRGCTGTGAAATATGTTTTCCATAATCAAAAATATTGTATTTTCAGCTGTTTGAAGCAGGTGTACAAAACCAAAAGTAAAAGATGCAAAACTTAAAACGTAGAAAAACAAATAGCACATAGAACAGGTCTACCGCATGTGTGTATTTGAGCAGTTGTTATAAGAGCTAGAGTCAGGGCCATGGTCCAAGATGCAGCAGCTGCTTAGTTCTCAGGGCAGCA
>NW_019943350.1:0-4367 GCF_002910315.2 Salvelinus sp. IW2-2015
CTTTTGCAGCAATTACAGCTGCAAGTCTCTTGGGGTATGTCTCTATAAGCTTGGCACATCTAGCCACTGGGATTGTTGCCCATTCTTCAAGGCAAAACTGCTTCAGCTCCTTCAAGTTGGATGGGTTCCACAGGTGTACAGCAATCTTTAAGTCATACCACAGATTCTTAATTGGATTGAGGTCTGGGCTTTGACTAGGCCATTCCAAGACATTTAAATGTTTCCCCTTAAACCACTTGAGTGTTGCTTTAGCAGTATGCTTAGGGTCATTGTCCTGCTGGAAGGTGAACCTCTGTCCCAGTCAACACATCTTTGGAAGACTGAAACAGGTTACCCTCAAGAATTTCCCTGTATATAGAGCCAACAATCATTCCTTCAATTCTGACCAGTTTCTCAGTCCCTGCCGATGAAAACATCGCTACAGCATGATGCTGCCACCACCATGCTTCACTGTGGGGATGAGAGGTGTTGGGTTTGCATAGCGTTTTCCTTAATGACCAAAAAGCTCCATTTTAGTCTAATCTAACCAGAATACCTTCTTCCATATGTTTGGGGAGTCTCGCCTTTTGGCAAACACCAAACGCATTTGCTTATTTTTTTCTTTAAGAAATGCTTTTTTTCTGGCTACTCTTCCATAAAGCCCAGCTCTGTGAAGTGTACATCTTAAAGTGGTCCTATGGACAGATACTCCAATCTCTGCTGTGGAGCTTTGCAGCTCCTTCACAGTTATCTTTGGTCTCTTTGTTTCCTCTCTGATTAATGCCGTCCTTGCCTGGTCTGTGAGTTTTGGTGGGCGGTCCTCTCTTGGCAGGTTTGTTGTGGTGCCATATTCTTTCCATTTTTT
The DNA here is from genome assembly GCF_002910315.2 of Salvelinus sp. IW2-2015. Lineage (NCBI taxonomy): Eukaryota > Metazoa > Chordata > Actinopteri > Salmoniformes > Salmonidae > Salvelinus > Salvelinus sp. IW2-2015. Next base: position 845 of record NW_019943350.1, read on the forward strand.
AATTGTGGATTTAATGGTGCTCCGTGGGATGTTCAAAGTTTCTGATACTTCTTTATAACTCAACCTTGATCTGTACTTCTCCACAACTTGGTCCCTGACCTGTTTGGAGAGCTCCTTGGTCTTCATGGTGCTGCTTGCACACTTAGGGGCTTCATAGCAAAAGGGGTAAATACATATTCCCGCACTACTTTTCCGTTTTTTTATATTTTAGAATCAAGTTATTTTTTTCATTTCACTTCACCAATTTTTTTTGTTTCCATTACAAAATAGGAAAAACTCCAAGGGGGATTATTACTTTTGCAAGGAACTGTAATAACTCTACATGTACATATTACCTCAATTACCTCGACACCGGTGCCCCTCCACATTGACTCTGCCCGACAAGGGAGGCAACGACTTCGGCAGAAGTCGTGAAACTCAGATGACAGTCCTATAACATGTTACACCATAAATCTATGTTTGTTCAAAAAATGTGCATATTTTATGCTAAATCAGTTTATACATTACTGCTTACCATGCATAAGCTACAGTCAAAATGCGCACGGAGTAGCCAGGAGAAAATACGACACCAACGTAACTTGACTAATTACACATCATAAAACATTCCTCAGAAAAAATATATGGTGCGATAGCTAATGAAAGACAAAATCTGTGAATACAGCAAGTTTTCCCGATTTTTAGGTTATTACAGCCGAAACACAATTAATATCGTTTATATTAGCTTACTACAATAGCTAGCACACAGCAGCATTGATTCTACAAACCGGATAATATCATAGACAGTCACAGCATATATAAAAGCATCCAAATTGGGTCCTACTTTGTTATCTCCATACGAAATGTTCTCAGGGTCCTTTTTCAGACGTAATTTATTGATCGCAGAACGAACATCCCTCTGAATAGCAAGCAACACTGCCTGTGCGCGCTAACCTCTCCTTCTGACAAAAAATCTCAGCATACTCTATATACCATATAATAGATCTAGATCTTAATATATTAATATATTAAATCTATATGTGAAAAAACATTTAAGAGATAGTATATAGTAGACAATGTATCAAATAAAATGACGGATCATATTCACCTTTAACACGAGGTTTTCCAGGATGCGAGCTAGTCCAAACTTCTTGCTTCTCCCATGTGATAATAAAATAAAGTGGCGCACATCCATCCCAAGGTTGTTTTCAAATCCCAGACGAGATAACTAAGTCATTCTGCTCTCACTTCCGATGACACCGAGGAAGGTCGTATGACGTGTTCTACAGTCCTAAGGTGACATGCCCTTTTATAGAGCAAGCCTAAGAGAACGTCGTATTTTGGAAATGCTCACTTCGATAGCTGAAAGGCTTGTCACTAAGGAATCTATTACGGTGTAGATAACTAGGATCTGTTCCCTTCAATAGAATAATTCAATAGTTATATGCTATGTACTGATTTTGCTACTGAATTTTGAATAATTATGTACGAGTAGCCGATTCTTGAAAATTGGGCACACTTCAATTTTTCAATGAGCGCACCCTGCTGATCATTAACAAGTTAAATGTATTTATTGGACGGCTTATTCTAACGCGCGCAGATCTTCATGGAGTAGAAAGTTCTAGTCTGTTTAGATGTTTATCTTCGATATAAGCCAATTCAATTTTATTTGTCAGTGCGCCCGAATACAACAGTGTAGTAGAACTTACCGTAATGCTCATGAACAAGCCTAATTAAATATCCCGCCCCCAAAAAAATAAGAGGATAAAATACAAATAATTAAAGAGCAGCACGAAATAACTATATATGCTATGCTATATACTTGGGTACCGTCAGAGCAATGTGGAGCTATATACAGGGCGCGGTACGTTACAAGAGTCAATGTGGAGCTATATCAAGGTTTGGGTACCGTAAGAGTCAATGTGGATGCTATATAAACAGGGGGTACGAAGTCAAGTGCGAGCTTAGCGTTGTTACAAGCATGTGGAGCTATATAAGGGGTCCGTACAGAGTCAGTGTGGGAGCTATATACAGGGTATCCGGTACAGCAATGTTGGCTACAGTGTGTACGATAGGAGCTATATACAGGTGGTACGGTAAGAGTCAATGTGGAAGGCCTATAACAGGGTGTCCGGTACAGAGTCATGTGGAGGCTATATACAGGTTAACGGTACAGAGTCTATTGGGAGGCTTATACAGGGGGTACTATCCAGAGTCAATTGAGGCTATATACAGGTTAACGGTACAGAGTCAATGTGAGCTATAAAGGGGGTACTGTACAGAGTCAATGTGGAGGCTATATACAGGTTTACGGTACAGAGTCAATGTGGAGGCTATAAGAGGGTACGGCGTACAGAGTCAAGTGGAGCTATATACAGGATTGACGTAGTACAGAGTCAATGGAGCTATATAAGGGGTACTGACAGAGTCAATGTGAAGCTATATACAGGGGGTACGGTAGCAGAGTCAATGTGGAGTTATATACAGGGGGTACTGATACAGAGTCAATGTGAAGCTATATACAGGGACCGTCGATCAATGAGGCTAATACAGGCGGTAACGTACAGATCAATGTGGAACTATACAGGTTGTACGTACAGAGTCAATGTGGAGCTATATACAGGGTACCGGTACAGAGTCAATGTGAGGCTATATACAGGTGTACGGTTACAGAGTCAATGTGAAGGCTATATACAGGGGTACCGGTACAGAGTCAATTGGAGGCATATACAGGGTACGTACAGAGTCAATGGGAGCTATATACAGATAGACAGACTCAATGTGGAGGCTATATACTCGGGTGTTAGGTACAAGTCAATGTGGAACTATATACAGGGTACCGTACAGATTCAATGTGGAGGCTAATACAGGGGATTACAGTACAGAGCAATTGTAGGCTATATACAGGGGTGGTACGGTACAGAGTCAAATGTGAGGCTAATTACAGGGGTGTACCGTACAGAGTCATGTGGAGCTAGATACAGGGGTCAGTACAGAGTCACATGTGGACTATATACAGTGTTATGTACAGAGTCAATGTGGAAGCTATATACAGGGGTACCGGTACAGAGTCAATGTGAGGCCTATATACAGGGAGTACCTACAGATCAATGTGAGGCTATATACAGGGGTACCAGTACAGATCATGTGAGCTATAACAGTGGACAGAGTCACATTGGAGCTATATACGGGGTCCACAGAGTCAATGTGGAGCTATATACAGGGTACGGTACAAGGTCAATGTGGGCTATATACAGGTACCGTAGAAGAGTCAATGTGGACTATATTACAGTACCAGTACAGAGTCAATGGAGCTATATAAGTACTACAAGTCATGAGGCATACAGTAGTACCATTACAGAGTCAATGTGGAGGCTATATACAGGGTACCGTACAGAGTCAATGTGAGGCTATATAACAGGTACCGGTAAGAGTCAATGTGAGAGCTATATACAGAGGTACCGATAAAGAGTTCAAATGTGGAGGCTATATACAGGTGGTACCGGTACAGATCAAGTGAGCTAAATACAGGTGACCGGTAACAGAG
>NW_019943350.1:7275-27879 GCF_002910315.2 Salvelinus sp. IW2-2015
TGATATCTGAATATCTGAATCTGACCTTGGTCTGGTGATATCTTAATCTGAACCTTTGGTCTGGTGATATTTGCATCTGACCTGGGTTGTGATATCTGAATCTGACTGGGTCTGATGATATCATTGACTGGTCTGTGAGAACTGATCTGACCTTGGTCTGGTGATATCTGTATCTGACCTTGTCTGAACTGAATCTGCCTGTCTGGTGAGATCTGTATCTGACCTGGTCTGGTGATATCTGAATCTGACCTTGGTTCTATCTGATCTGATCTTGGTCCTTGATATTGAATCTGACCTTGGTCTGGTGATATCTGTATCTGACCTTGGGTCTGGTGATATCTGAATCTGACCTTGGCTGGGTGATATCTGTATCTGACCTGGGTCTGGTGATAACTATATGTCTGGTGAATCTGTATCTGACCTTGTCTGTATATCTGTATCTGACCTTGGTCTGCTGATATCTGTATCTGACTTGGTCTGTGATATCTGTATCTGACCTTGGCTGGTGATATCGGAATCTGACCTTGGTCTGGTGATATCTGAATCTGACCTCTGGTCGGTTATATCTGTTATCTGACCTTGGTCTGGTGATATCTGTATCTGACCTGGTCTGGTCAGAACTGTATCTGACCTTGGGTCTGGTGATATCTGTATCTGACCTTGGTCTGGTGAGAACTGTATCTGACCTTGGTCTGGTGATATCTGTATCTGACCTGGTCTTGCCGTGAGAACTGTATCTGACCTGGGTCTGGTGATATCTGTATCTGACCTTGGTCTGGGTGATATCTGTATCTGACCTTGGTCTGGTAAGAACTGTAATCTGACCAAGGTCCCTGTCCCGTGAGAACTGAATCTGTCCTGGTCTGGGTGATTCTTGATATCTGTATCTGACCTTGGTCTGTAGTATCTTATCTGACCTGGGTCTGGTGATACTGTATCTGACCGGTCTGGTGAATATCTGTATCTGACCTTGTCTGGTGATATCTGTATCTGACCTTGGTCTGGTCAGAACTGTATCTGACCTTGGTCTAGTGAGAACTGAATCTGACCTGGGTCTGGTGAGAACTGTATCTGACCTTGGTCTGGTGATATCTGAATCTGACTCTGGTCTGGTGATATCTGTAATCTGACCTGGGTCTGGTGATAACTGTATCTGACTGGGTCTGGTGATTCGTATCGACCTTGGTCTGGTGATATCTGTATTCTGACCTTGGTCTGGATATTGATCGACCTGGTCTGTGATATCTGAATCTGACCTTTGGTCTGGTGATATCTGGATCGACCTTGGTCTGGTGATACTGATCTACCTGGTTCTTGATAACTGTACTGACCTTGGTCTGGTGATATCTGTATCTGACCTGGGTCTGGTGATATCTGTATCTGACCTTGGTCTGGTGATATCTGTATCTGATCTTGGTCTGGTGATATCTGTATCTGACCTTGGTCTGTCAGAACTGTATCTGACCTTGGTCTAGTTAGAACTGAATCTGACCTGGGTTAGTGAGAACTTATCTGACTTGGTCTGGTAGACAGTATCTGAGTAACTCTGACCCTTGGTCTGGTGATATGTATACTGTTCTGATTCTGTACCTTGGTCGGGGTAATCTGGAATCTGACCTTGGTCTGGTGATAATCTGATCTGACCTTGTCTGTGTGATCTTGCGTGTATATCTGTATCTGACCTGGGTCTGGTTGATAACTGTATCTGACCTTGGTCTGGTGATACTGTATCTGACCGGGTCTTGTATGTATCTGACTGTCTGTTATCTGACATGACCTGTCTGGTCAGAAACTGTATCTGACCTTTGTCTAGTGAGAACTGAATCTGACCTGCGTCTGGTGAGAACTGTATCTAAACTTGGTCTGGTGATATCTGAATCTGACCTTGGTCTGGTGATATCTGTATCTGACCTTGGTCTGGTGAAACTGTATCTGACCTTGGTCTGGTGATATCTGAATCTGACCTGGGTCTGGTGATATCTGAATCTGACCTGGGACTGGTGATATCTGAATCTGACCTTGGTCTGGTGATATCTGAATCTGACCTTGGTCTGGTGATATCTGCATCTGACCTGGGTCTGTTGATATCTGAATCTGACCTGGTCTGGTGATATCTGAATCTGACCTGGGTCTGGTGAGAACTGTATCTGACCTTGGTCTGGTGAGATCTGTATCTGACCTCTGGTCTGGTACGATCTGACATGGTCTTGTGAATCTTATCTGACCTGGTCTGGTGAGACTGTATCTGACCTTGGCTGGTGATATCTGAATCTGACCTTGGTCTGGTGATATCTGTATCTGACCTTGGTCTGGTGATATCTGTATCTGACCCTTGGTCTTGTGATATCTGAATCTGACCTTGTGTCGGTGATATCTGTATCTGACCTTGGTCTGGTGATATCTGAATCTGACCTGGTCTGGTGATATCTGTATCTGACCTGGGTCTAGTGATAACTGTATCTGACCTTGGTCTGGCGTGATATCTGTATCTGACCTTGGTCTGGTGATATATGTATCTGACCTTGGTCTGGTGAATCTGTTATCTGACCTTGGTCTGGTGATATCTGTATCTGACTTGGTCTGGTGAATATCGTATCTGACCTTGGTCTGGTGATATCTGTATCTGACCTTGGTCTGGTGATATCTGTATCTGACCTGGGTCTGGTTGATATCTGTATTCTGACCTTTGTCTGGTGATACTGTATCTGACCTTGGTCTGGTGATATCTGTATCTGACCTTGGTCTGGTGATATTGTATCTGATGGTCTGGTGATATCTGATCTGACTTGGTCTGTAGGGAACTGTATCTGACCTTGGTCTGGTGAGAACTGTATCTGACCTTGGTCTGGTGTATCTGTGTATCTGACCTTGGTCTGGTGATATCTGTATCTGACCTTGGTCTGTGTAGAACTGTATCTAACCTTGGTCTGGTGATATCTGTATCTGACCTTGGTCTGGTGATATCTGTATCTGACCTTGGTCTGTGGAGAACTGTATCTGACCTTGGCCGTGGTGAGAACTGAATCTGACCTGGGTCTGGTAGAGAACTGTATCTGACCTTGTTCTGGTGATATCTGTATCTGACCTTGGCTGGTGATATCTGTGTATTGACCTGGGTCTGGTGATATCTGTATCTGACCTTGGTCTGGTGATATCTGTATCTGACCTTGGTCTGGTGATAATCTGACTGACCTGCGAATCTGTCTGATCTGGTCTGGTGATAACTGTATCTGACTGCGTCTGGTGATATCTGTATCTGACCTGGGTCTGGTGATATCTGTATCTGACCTTGGGTCTGGGGTGATATCTGTATCTGACCTTTGGCTGGTGATATCTGTATCTGACCTTGGTCTGGTCAGAAACGTGACGCGCGTCTAGTGAGATCTGAATCTGACCTGGTCTGGTGATATCTGAATCTGACCTTGGTCTGGTGATATCTGAATCTTGACCTTGGTCTGGTGATATTTGCATCTGACCTGGGTCTGTTGATATCTGAATCTGACCTGGGGTGTGATATCTGAATCTGACCTGGGTCTGTGAACTGTATCTGACCTTGGTCTGGTGAGATCTGTACTGACCTTGGGCTGGTGATATCTGTATCTGACCTTGGTCTGGACTATCTGTATTCTGAACCTTGTCTGGTGATATCTGTTACTGACCTTGGTCTGGTGATATCTGTATCTGACCTTGGTCTGGTGATATCTGTATCTGACCGTTGGTCGGGTGATATCTGTATCTGACCTTGCGTCTGGTGATATCTGTATCTGACCTTGGTCTCGCTGGTGATATCTGTATCTGACCTTGGTCTGGTGACATCTGTATCTGACCTTGGTCTGGTGTGATATCTGTACTGACCTTGGTCGTTGGTGATATCTGTATCTGACCTTGTCTTGGTGATATCTGTATCTGACCTTGGTCTGGTGATATCGTGTATCTGACCTTGTGTTCTTGGTGATATCTGTATCTGACCTTGGTCTGGTGATAATCTGTATCTTGACCTTGGTCTGTGATATATGTATCTACCTTTGGTCTTGTGATATCGAATCTGACCTTGGTCTGGTGAGAACTGTATCTGACCTTGGTCTGGTGATATCTGAATCTGACTTGGTCTGGTGATATCTGTATCTGACCTTGGTCTGGTGAGAACTGATTCTGACCTTGCGTGGTGATATCTGTATCTGACTGTCTGGTAGAACATGTTTCTGACTGGTCTGGGATTCTGTATTGACCTTGGTCTGGTGATATCTGAATCTGACCTTGGTCTGGTGATATCTGTATCTGACCTGGTCTGGTTAACTGTATCTGACCATTGGTCTGGTGATATCTGAATCTGACCTGGGTCTGGTGATATCTGGATCTGACCTGGGTCTGGTGATATCTGAATCTGACCTGGGTCTGGTGATATCTGAATCTGACCTTGGTCTGGTGATATCTGCATCTGACCTGGTCTTGTGATATCTGAATCTGACCTGGGACTGGGTGATATCTGAATCTGACCTGGGTCTGGTGAGAACTGTATCTGACCTTGTCTGGTGAGATCTGTATCTGAACCTTGGTCTGGTGATATCTGTATCTGATTTGGTCTGGTGATATCTGTATCTGACCTGGTCTGGTTGAACTGTATCTGACCTTGGTTGGTATATCTGTATCTGACCTTGGTCTGGTGATATCTTATCTGACCTTGGTCTGGTAATATCTGTTCTGACCTTGGTCTGGTGATATCTGTATTGACCTTGGTCTGGTGATATCTGAATCTGACCTTGGTCTGGTGAAAGCTGTATCTGACCTTGGTCTGGTGATATCTGAATCTGACCTTGGTCTGGTGATATCTGTATTCTGACCTGGGTCTGGTGATAAACTGTATCTGACCTTGGTCTGGTGATATCTGTATCTGACCTGGGTCTGGTGATATCTGTATCTGACCTTGGTCTGGTGATATCTGTATCCTGACTTGGTCTTTTGATATCTGTATCTGACACACCACCACCCCGGTCTGTCAGAAACTGTATCTGACCTTGGTCTGGTGAGAACTGAATCTTGGACGGACCTTGGTCTGGTGATATCTGTATCTGACCTTGGTCTGGTGATATCTGTATCTGACCTTGGTCTGGTGATATCTGTATCTGACCTTGGTCTGGTAATATCTGTATCTGACCTTGGTCTGGTGATATCTGTATCTGACCTTTTTTCTGGTGATATCTGAATCTGACCTTGGTCTGGTGATATCTGTATCTGACCTTGGTCTGGTGAGAACTGAATCTGACCTTGGTCTGGTGAGAACTGAATCTGACCTTGGTCTGGTGAGAACTGTATCTGACCTGGGTCTGGTGATATCTGAATCTGACCTTGGTCTGGTGATATCTGTATCTGACCTTGGTCTGGTGAGAACTGTATCTGACCTTGGTCTGGTGAGAACTGTATCTGACCTTGGTCTGGTGTGAGTCTGACCCTGGGGAAAGAAAGAACAGGGGAGGGGAAGGACAGAAGGACATGATGAGTGTGGGTGGACATCTCTGGTTTGGTTCTGGATGCCGGGTTGTGGAGTTTTTTAAAATTAATAGCCATAATCCAGAACGTTCAAACTATTTTGGGACTTGTGCAACCTTGTTTTCATGCTGTCCCTCTCGGACCCTGTTCATCCGCATGGTTGTGGCTTCCAACCCCAGCCCAAGAGATGATGATGATTGCTCTGTCATGGCTGTTCCAGCCAGCATGGTCATACCTGTGGTTTGGATGGAAGATTAAGCAATTAGTGAACTGAGGTTGAGAGAGAGAGAGAGAGAGAGAATACCAAAATATACGCTTGCTTTATTGACTTGCAAAAAGCATTTGATTCTATTTGGCATACAGGACTGTTCTACAAAGTTATTGAAAGTGGTGTAGTGGGTAAAACATATGACATAATTAAATCAATGTATACTGGCAATAGGTGCAGCATTAAAATTGGTAAGAAAAAAGTAGATTTCTTTAACCAGGGGCGGGGCCTTCGCCAGGGTTGCAATCTGAGCCCTGCACTCTTCAGTATTTACATAACGAATTGGCCACTATTCTAGAAAAATCCTCAGCCCCTGGTGTTAGTCTCCACAATTCAGAAGTGTAATGCCTACTATTGGCAGATGACCTATGCCTGCTGTTACCCACTGGACCTGCTAGAGCAGTACTGCCAGACCTGGGCCCTGGCAGTAAACCCCAAAAAGACAACAATTCTGATTTTCCAGAGAAGATCCAGATCTCATGGAATTAGACCAAAGTTCTCAATTGGTACAAAATATATAGGGTACTGTATACACTACAATTACTTAGGTTTAAAAATAAGCTCAACTGGACACCTTAATGAGGCAGTGAATGAACTGAGAGAGAAAGCACGCAGGGCATTCTACGCCATTAAAAAGCTATTTCAAATTGAAATACCTATTAAATTTGGCTAAAACTAATTGAATATGTCATTGAACCAATTGTACTTTATGGCAGCGAGGTGTGGGGTCCACTTGCAAAACAAGATGTCATCAAATGGGACAAACACCCCATTGAAACCCTGCATGCAGAGTTCTGTAAGATTCTCCTACATGTCCAGAGGAGAACTACAAACAATGCATGCAGGGCAGAATTAGGCCAATATCCACTAATAATAAAAACTCAAAAAAGAGCAATTAAGTTTTGGAAACATCTAAAATACACTCTCATATCATTACCACGCCCTGCAATGCCAAGAGCTGAGCAAAGAAAAGAGTCCCCTCCTCCAGCTGGTCCTGGGGCTGAGTTCACAAACCTGTTCTACTAACACACTGAAGCCTCAGGACCAGAACATCCAATCAATCAGAATAAACCAAATTACAACACAGTCAAAACAAAACTACATTGCTTATTGGGAAACACAAGCACAAGCAAAATGCAGTGCTATCTGGCACTAAATAGACAGTACACCGTGGCTAAATATTTGACCATGGTTACTGATCAAAACCTTAGAAAAACATTGACAAAGTACTGTGGGTTGGCAGCGCACTACATTGCTGCCTGCCATAAGTTGAGGGACAGTGTCTGACAGACCAATCAACCTGCACATGTACTCTACTGTATGCTTATTGTTATTGTTGAATATATGGTTATTTTGACCCTTGGTTATTGTTGTTACTGTTGTCCCGTTGACAATTTTGATTCAACATTTTTTATATTTTTACATTGTAAATATCCAAAATAAGCTTTGGCAATATGTACATTGTTACGTCATGCCAATAAAGCGAATTGAATTGAATTGAGAGAGAGAGAGGTGAGCTCCATGGTTAGTGGTTGACCAAGGGCCTGGTTTCTCTGGTTAATGCCTACACTCTAAGAAAAAAAGATGCTATCTAGAACCTTAAAAGGTTCTTTGGCTGTCCCCATAATAGGAGAACCCTTTGAAGAACCCTTTTTTGGTTGCAGGTAGAACCCTTTTGCGTTCCATGTAGAACCCTTTCTACAGAGGGTTCCACCTGGAACCGAAAAGGGTTATCCTATGGGGGCAGCCGAAGAACCCTATTGGAAAACTTTTTCCTATGTTGGAGAGAGCTGTCCTGGGGAAGGGAGGGGGACTGTGTCAGGGGGGATGTGGCTGTGTAGGGGGGACACAGTAGACATGCACGGTGGTAGGAAATACAGTACCAGTCTAAAGTTTGGACACACCTACACACCTATTTTTTTCTACATTGTAGAATAATAGTGAAGACATTAAAACTATGAAATAACACATATGGAAACATGTAGTAACCATTTTTTTTTTTAACAAATCAAAATATATTTTATATTTCAGATTCTTCAAAGTAGCCACCTTTTGCCCTGATGACAGCTCTGCACAATCTTGACATTCTCTCAACCAGCTTCATGAGGTAGTTACCTGGAATGCATTTCAATTAACAGGTGTGCCTTGATGAAAGTTAATTTGTGGAATTTCTTTCCTTCTTAATGCGTTTGAGCCAATCAGTTGTTTTGTGACAAGGTAGGGGTGGTATACAGAATATAACCCTATTTGGTAAAACACCAAGTCCATATTATGGCAAGAACAACTCATATAAGCAAATAGAATAGGTCAATCAGTGCAGAAAATATCAAGGACTTTGAAAGTTTCTTCAAGTGCAGTCGCAAAAACCATCAAGCGCTATGATGAAACTGGCTCTCGTGACGACCGCCACAGGAAAGGAAGACTCATAGTTACCTTTGTGGCAGAGGATAAGTTCATTAGAGTTACCAGCCTCAGAAATTGCAGCCCAAATAAATGCTTCACAGAGTTCAAGTAACATACACATCTCAACATCAACTGTTCAGAGGTGACTGCGTGAATCAGGCCTTCATGGTCGAATTGCTGCAAAGAAACCACTACTAAAGGACACCAATAATAATAAGAGACTCGCTTGGGCCAAGAAACACGAGGCATGGACATTCTTTTTTATTCATTTAACTAGGCAAGAACAAATTCTTTTTTACTATGACGCCCTACCAAAAGGCAGAAGGCCTCCTGTGGGGACGRGGGCTTGGATAAATAATAATAAATATAGGACAAAACACAYATCACGACAAGAGAGACAACACAACACTACAAAAAGAGAGACCTAAGACAACAACATAGTATGGTAACAACACAACATGACAAGAACATGGTAGCAACACAACATGGCAGCAGCACAAAACATGGTACAAATGTTATTGAGCACAGACAACAGCACAAAGGGCAAGAAGGTAGAGAGAACAATACATCACGCAAAGCAGCCACACCTGTCAGCAAGGGTGTCCATGATTGAGTCTTTGAATGAAGAGATTGAGATAAAACTGTCCAGTTTGAGTGTTTGTTGCAGCTCGTTCCAGTCGCTAGCTGCAGCGAACTGAAAAGACGAGCGACCCAGAGATGTGTGTGTTTTCGGGACCTTTAACATAATGTGATTGGAAAGACGGGTGCTGTATGTGGAGGATGAGGGCTGAAAGACCGGTGGAAACCTGTCCTTTTGTCTGATGAGTCCAAATTTGAGATTTTTGGTTCCAACCCCCGTGTCTTTGTGAGACGCAGAGTAGGTGAACGGATAATCTCAGCATGTGTGGTTCCCACCGTGAAGCATGGAGGAGGAGGTGTGATGGTGTGGGGGTGCTTTGCTGGTGACACTGTCAGTGATTAATTGAGAATTCATGGCACACTTAATCAGCATGGCTACCACAGCATTCTGCAGCAATACGCCATCCCATCTGGTTTGTGCTTAGTGTTGTTTTTCAACAGGACAATGACCCAAAACACACCTCCAGGCTGTGTAAGGGCTATTTGACCAAGAAGGAGAGTAATGGAGTGCTGCATCAGATGACCTGGCCTCCACAATCACCTGACTTCAACCCAAGACTTCAACCCAAGAGATGGTTTGGGACAAGTTGGACCGCAGAGGGACGGAAAAGCAGCCAACAAGTGCTCAGCATATGTGGGAACTCCTTTAACACTGTTGGAAAACCATTCCAGGTGAAGCTGGTTGAAAGAATACCAAGAGTGTGCAAAGCTGTCATCAAGACAATAGGTGGTTACTTTGAAGAATCTAAAATCTAAAATATATTTTGATTTGTTTAACACTTGTTTGGTTACTACATGATTCCATGTGTTATTTCATAATTCTGATGTCTTCACTATTAGTCTACAATGTAGAAAATAGAATAAATAAAGAAAAACTCTTGAATAAGTAGCTGTATCCAAACTTTTGACTGGTACTGTATGTGGTAATTGTCTTCACTACCGCCATCTGTCATCTGCAGCCTTCCAGCTATTTACTACTCCTGCATTTCTTAGACTGCTGGGACGCCACTGTGTGTGTGGTGGATGGAACTGAACGCTGGATGTGTGTATGTGTGGTGGATGGAACTGAACGCTGTGGGGTGATGTGTGGTGATGGACTGAACACTGTGGTGTGTATGTGTGGTGGATGGACTGAACACACTGTGGGTGTGTATGTGTGGTGGATGGGACTGAACACTGTGGTGTGTTGTGTGGTGGATGGGACTGAACACTGTGGTGTGTTGTTGTGTGGGATGGGACTGAACGCTGTGGCTGTGATGTGTGTGGATGAGAACTGTAGCGCATGTCGGTGTGATGTGTGGTGGATGGAACTGAACACTGTGGGGTGGATGTGTGGTGGATGGAACTGAACACTGTGGGGTGTATGTGTGGTGGATGGAACTGAACACTGTGGTGTGTTTGTGTGGTGGATGGGATGAGGTTGTGTGGAGAGGAGAGGATCATACCATCTATGTAGGAGAGAAGGCACGACTGTCTTTCTTTCCATCTCATGGTTTACATCGTCTCTGTTGTCCGCTGTTCTTTTTTGGCATTATTTACATAGTTCAGAGACGCAGCTATTCATTATATAAACAAATATAACTCTCTGTGTTTACATGTTGTGAGAATGTTAGAGTTCAATGTTCTGGTTGTAATGATGTGTTAAAGATTGGGTGCATTAAACACTTTTGAACTTTGGACCAGAGCAGGGGCAGAATTGGACCAGAAATTGGCCCTGGCATTTCCAATACATTGGCCCATTTCTTCCCTTGAGGCCCTAATTATTAGCCAAATAATTTTCATTTTGTGCAAAATCACCAAATTGGACAGGCCCACTGGGAAAAAGTTGGTCCAGCCCATTTGGTATTTGCCAGATTTACCCTACGGCCGGTCCGTCCCTGGACCAGACAGAAGAACAGGACTCTGTGAGGCAGGCAGGCTGCTGCATCTGCTGTTCTCTAAGTAGTGTCGTCATGGCAACATAAGTTATATCATCTTACTCTACGTCATAATTCATCATGTCCTTTCGCTTATGTTGTGTGAGTTTCATCTCTCTGTTCTCCTCTAAATCATCATCAAGTTCGTTTGTCTCATATCTCTTATATTGAGTTTTCATGACAACATCTTCATAAGTTTGTCTTATATCTCATATGTTCTTTGAGATAGTTTCATGTCTACTTTGTTATTTTCCAACAGAACTGTTGGTTGTTTTAATTCTATTAAAATTACATGTGGTGAAGCTGTCAAAAGCTTTCACTTAGTTCTACAGTATATTCAGAGGGAATTCATAGTTTCTGGAAATTCAATTAAAATCTTGTGTTGTGAGAGCTGATGTGAATGAGTGAAATCTGCAGTAGTTTTCTCTTGCAGAGAGCGTGACGTCGCTCACTAAACTCTTTAACTCTCACTGTTTTTCTCTCTCATTCTCTTGCACTCTCTCTCTCTCTATCAATCTCGCTCTTGTTCTCTATCTATCTGTGTCTCCCTCTCTCTCTTCTCGCTCTTTCATTCTTTCTCCTCTCTTTGATAAGAGTGTGGGGGCCCAGCAGGCTCCTCCGGGAGCCACCGGTCCGGGAGTCGCCTGCGGAGGGAGCTGCTTCAGTGGATTATAATCCAATAAACTAAAATAGATTTTCACTTACAGTCTGAGAGAAACTCACCGTATACTGGGAATCACTGGTGAGCTGCCTGTCAAGGTACGATAAAGAAAGAGGGCTCCGAGGGTCTCGTGTTTAATCCCAGTGCTAGGCACTCGTTTACAATTTTTGGGGTTTTAACCCTATCCCAAACATTAATCGTTAATTTAACCATTCGGAATGAATGCCTAAACATAACCTTCGAAATTTGAAATTAATGGACAAACTTCAGATTCTGCGAGAGCTTGTTGCTACAGAGAGAGAGAGAGATGGAGACAGAGAGAGAGAGAGAGAGAGAGAGAGAGAAGGAAAGTGATCACACTTTACTTGTCAGTCATTTCAGTCGGTAAGGTGAACTGGACCTCAATGCATTTGAGCAATTGAGTGTGGGAACTAGTATTCCTATTTCTTGGCCCAGCAGCCCATGGAAAGTGATGTGTGTTTGACTACATGTTCCTTTAGTGGTGGTCTTGGCTGTGCTGCCGGGACCCTCGGAGGTGTCCATGTTATTGTAGGACGTGTCCCAAGCCACAGCATTAGGCCTTACATGCTGACCAGATTGCTCG
Organism: Salvelinus sp. IW2-2015; assembly: GCF_002910315.2. Lineage (NCBI taxonomy): Eukaryota > Metazoa > Chordata > Actinopteri > Salmoniformes > Salmonidae > Salvelinus > Salvelinus sp. IW2-2015. Next base: position 19,254 of record NW_019943350.1, read on the forward strand.
CATGCGTGCGTCCGCCATTGCGCGCATGTTGATTTTGTCCACCCACACCAGACGCGATCAGGACTTGCAGGKTGAAATATCAAAACTAACTCTGAATCAACTATATTAATTTGGGGACAGGTCAAAAAGCATTAAACATTTATGGCAATTTAGCTAGCTAGCTTGCTGTTACTAGCTAATTTGTCCTGGGATATAAACATTGGGTTATTATTTTACCTGAAATGCACAAGGTCCTCTACACCGACAATTAATCCACAGATAAAAGGGTAAACCCAGTTAGTTTCTAGTAATCTCTCCTCCTTCAGACTTCTTCTTCTTTGAACTTTATATGGCGGTTGGCAACCAACTTTAACCTCTTGACGCTAGGGGTCAGATTTTTATTTATTTTTTAAATAACGTTCCCAAGGTAAACGGACTATTTCTCAGGTCCAGATCGTAGAATATGCATATAATTTACAGATTAGGATAGAAAACACTCCAAAGTTTCCAAAACTGTCTGTGAGTATAACAAAACTGATTCTGCAGGTGAAAACCTGAGAAAATCTAACCCGGAAGTGATTTTTCTTTTTTTAAATCTGTGTTTCCTGGCCCGTCTTTCTTCCATTTAAAGGGGTATCAACCAGATTCCTTTTCCAATGGCTTCCTCAGGCTGTGACCAGGCTTTAGACATAGTTTCAGGCTTTTATTTTGAAAAATTAGCGAGATCTTTCAAAAGTAGTCAGGTGTCCTCAGTTTAGTTCCTGCGCGCGAGAGGGTAGCTCTCCATTTTCTTTTTCTCTCTTATTGAGTAGGTTACGGTCCGGTTGAAATATTATCGATTATGTTTGTTAAAAACAACCTGAGGATTGATTATAAAAAACATTTGACATGTTTCTACGACCATTACGGATACTTTTTAGAATTTTCGTCGAACGGAACGAGGCTTTGGTTTTCTGAACATAACGCGCAACCCAAATGGCGTTTTTTTGTTATAAAAGTAATATTTATCGAACAAAAAGAACATTTGTTGTGTAACTGGGAGTCTCGTGAGTGCTGAACCATCCTGTAGAAAGATTATCAAAGGTAAGCGATTAATTTTATTGCTTTTCTGACTTTCGTGACCAAGCTAACCAAGCTAATATAAGGCTAACTGTTTGTTCTAGCATTGATTGATACACTCACAAAAGCTTAGATTGCTTTCGTTGCAAAGCATATTTTAAAAATCTGACACGATAGGTGGATTAACAACAAGCTAAGCTGTGTTTTGGTATATTTCACTTGTGATTGCATGATTATAAATATTTTTGGTAATGTTTTTGAATTGATACGTTTGGGAATTTTCTTCTGGCTTTCAGGACCGGAACGAGGCTGTAGTTTTCTGAACATAATGCGCAACCAAATGGCGTTTTTTTGTTATAAAAGTAATATTTATCGAACAAAAATAACATTTCTTGTGTAACTGGGAGTCTCGTGAGTGCAAACATCCGAAGATTATCAAAGGTAAGCGATTCATTTTATTGCTTTTCTGACTTTCGTGACCATGCTAATGGGGCTAGCTGTTCTAGCATTGATTGATACACTCACAAAAGCTTGGATTTCTTTCTCTGTAAAGCATATTTTCAAAAACTGACACATAGGTGGATTAACAACAAGCTAAGCTGTGTTTTTGGTATATTTTCACTTGTGATTGCATGATTATAAATATTTTTAGTAATATTTTGCGCCCTGCAATTCAGCGGTTGTTTAGGAAAATGATCCCGTAAAAGGGATCCGTAGCGCAGAGAAGGTTAAGGTGCATTACCACCACCAACTGGACTGGAGTGTGGACCTAATTCATCTTTCAATCACCAACGTGGGTATGTGCTCCTAAAAACCATGAGGAGAGATGGAGAGAGGTGGGAACTTACATTATACATTAATTTAAGTCTTTTAGCAGACGCTCTTATCCGAGAGCTATTACAAATTGGTGCATTCACCTTATGATATCCAGTGGAACAGCCACTTTACAATAGTGCATCTAACTCTTTTAGGGGGGGGGGTTAGAGAGATTACTTTATCCTATCCTAGGTATTCCTTAAAGAGGTGGGGTTTCAGGTGTCTCCGAGAGGTGGTGATGTTGACTCGCGTGACCTGGCGTCGTGAGGGGAGTTTGTTCCACCATTGGGTGCCAGGAGCAGCGAACAGTTTTGACTGGGCTGAGCGGGAACTGTACTTCCTCAGAGGTAGGGGAGGCGAGCAGGCCAGAGGTGGATAACGCAGTGCCCTTGTTTGGTGTAGGGGCCTGATCAGAGCCTGAAGGTACGGAGGTGCCGTTCCCCTCACAGCTCCGTAGGCAAGCACCATGGTCTTGTAGGCGGATGCGAGCTTCAACTGGAAGCCAGTGGAGATTGCAGCACGTCAAGCGTCACAAAGAGAACCAAGTTCTATTTCAACACCTACGCGCGTTATGCGAGCAGTGTGGTGCAATGAGGTAGGAATAACATGTATGGTGTGCATTTATTTTTCAACGCTTGCGCACATGAGCGAGCGGTGTGGTCAGCATTTTTTCCCCACAGGCACCTATGACAAACCAGAAGCCTCAAAGATGTGGCCTGTCCCCCACACACACACACACACACACACACACACACACACACACAAGCACACACACACACCACACACAGCACACACACACACACAAACACACACACACACACACACACACACACACACACACACACACCACACACACACACACACACACACCACACACACACACAACCACACACACAACACACACAGAGATGTGTTCTGTCATAATATACAAGCGTAGAGAGTCTTCGAGTCAATATTTTATAGTGTGTGTGTGTTGGTGTGTGTGTGTGTGTGTGTGTGTGTGTGTGTGTGTGTGTGTGTGTGTGTGTTGTGTGTGTGTGTGTGTGTGTGTGTGTGTGGTGTGTGTGTGGTGTGTGTGTGTGTGTGTGTGTGTTGTGTGTGTGTGTTGTGTGTGTGCGTGTGTTTGCGTGTGTTTGCGTGTGTGTGTGTGAAAACCCAGTCATCTTGTGGCTGAGTGTTGATGTTATTGCAGCCCCGGTCTATAAAACCAGCTCTCACAGACTCACGTCAGAATTAGACGTTGTGTTTCTCAAACGTAACATTTTTAAGTTGTTCCAACACCTGAAATGTCGAAGTGGTTAGGTTGAACGTTTAGGCATTATCTACTAATTTATAAGGTTAGGGTTATGTTTGGGCATTATCTACTAATTTATAAGGTTAGGGTTATGTTTAGGCATTAACTCTTAATTCTTTAAGGTAAGGGTTAAGGTTTGGGATAGGCCTTAGCGAAACTGAAACCTTCTTGAAGGTAACAGCCCTCACTGTTGCCCCTACTGGCCAGTTTCCACGTCATCTTCCGAAGGACTCGGACATGGATGGACGTCGAATTCTGACTTGTATCATGGGTGACCAGCCTGCTATAAAAGCACACTACGGTATGACATGCTGCTCACCGGCCGGTCAGTACACTCTAGCTGGCCAACCCTGATACTGTGTGCATGTGTTTGTGCGTGCGTGTGGGGGTGATCATGTGTCCTGTAGGATTTGGCAGGTTTTGCCTCTATACAACGCACTGCAGTGGACCCTGAGTGGCTTTATTGACGTGTGTTTGTGAGTGAACTTGTGTAATTTGTTGTAAAGCACCACATATGGTCTTTGAGTATCACTTTTCTCATTTGCAGTATTCCTAGAATACCAGATTCCTAGAAAACAGTACAAATGTGCTGGAAATGTTCTGAAACTGACCAATAAACTTTATCTTGCCAGATAGTCTGAGAAAGGAAAATCTCTACTTGGAAAGCGATTAACATTGTGGTGGGTGATTTGGGTTAGATGAGCATACTCCTATTTTTATAGGGACAATCTGCAGTTGCTACATTCATTTAAGGACTTTGAAATTAATGATATGTACTCATTGATTCTTGACGACTATAACTCATAAATGCCTCATGAGCTTAGTTCTACTGTCGTACCACATCAGAACCCCAAATATCAGCTTGTTTTACTCCATTGTTTGTAAACAAAGTAAATATAAACAAATACTATGTAACTTCAAAACATGGTTAATAAAGTGATGGATATCAGTCAGCTCTGTCTATGAATTTGATAGTAGTAAAAATCTTCCAGCCCCATCCCTCAACTTTTTTACCGAAATAGTGTCGGGGAAAATGATTTGATATTGTTTCAACTGTGGATTCTCCTTTTAAAGCACCATAATGAAAAGCATATGTGACTGACCGGCTCGAATCGGTCTTATGTAGCAAAATTTGAAATTGTGTTTTTTACATTGGATAAAAGTAGAGACTCAAAGCTAGAAAATGGTATATCATACACTACAGTTGAGGAACAATGGGAAAGTATTTCTGCTTTGAAAGTTGATAAACTTGTTATCTCACTTTTGAGACAATGGCCCTTGAATGTTTTGGTAAACCTACTGGAGAGCTCTTCTTTGTCTACACCCATTCAGCATTGTTCACACCCTTTTAAGCTTTAGCCCCACCCACTTTAGCCCCACTAACTCTTTAAGGATTCACGTGAGGCCATGTATTACACAACCAAAGATTAAGACTAAAGGCCGGTTTATACTACGTCTATTGACAGTTGTCGCAGTGACATCATGAACATTCTATTGTCGTCCAACATCAAACTTGTCGTTGTTGTTATGGCAAAGTATAAACAAAATAACTACAGGTTGCATGACATCGCCAGCCTGGTGGTCGAAAATGGCATAACTGGTGTATTTTAAAACCAATAAACCCATCCGTTTAAAAATGAATTTAGTAAATGTCAATCTAGCAAACCAGGCAACTAAAAGCAACTTTCTCAACAATGTTTTGGTTCGTTTCTAGCTTGTTAGCTGGCTAGCTAATGTTAAGTTAGCTAGCTAGCTAATGTTAAGTTAGCTGGCTAGCCAGTTAAAATAATGACCATATCATTTAGCTGACAACGTCTTCACTTTAGCTCATTTGTCTTCATTATTACAGAAAAATAAACTCACAACAAGATCATTATTTATATTAATGTGGAGCCAATTACAGAAAATATCTTACGGTTGTGAGTGTGATGAAATAAAAGTAGTGCCTTCTACCTGAGAATTTTAGAACTTGGACAATTTTAGAACTTGGACAATTTTAGAACTTGGCCTTACTTATATCCTAATTTGACCTTTGTGCAGGTGTTATTGTTTTTCACATTACCGTCCCTGGTAAACACACACTATATCATTTAAAATCAATGTTTATTTGTCACATGCAGATGATACAGAAGGTGTAGTGAAATRGTTACTTGCATAGTGGAGTCTTTTGTTTAGACAATTTACCATAATCCCAACTCATAATGTTACTACCCTGCATGAATCTGCAGGTAGCTAACCAACCAGGTTCAATGTTAGCTACTAACATTAGGCTATAACTAGCAATACAAATGCCTCTGAGATACAAATAATATTACTACACAGATCATACATGTAACGTTAGCTAGCGAGCCAGCCAGCTAACGTTTGCTAGCTAGCTAACAGTACACTTTAACTTGAAATGAAAACAACTTTCTGACAAAATTAGAAACATATAATATCTGAAAATGTAGCTAGCTAGACAATCTTACCCATATACATGAATGGACGCTTCTCCCTCTCTGACACGGATGCCATCGTTCCCCTTAGTTTGAAGATCCAGAGACAGGTGTTCTATACAACAGCCTTCTCTGTGTTCTTTTTTTCCACTTCCTCTGCGTATTGGCAATCAAATGGCAGAATTTTCTCTATCTCCTTTGCTAATGTACTTTAATTCCACTGATTTCAAAACTCTGTTCTCCAGAAAGTGAATAGCAACACTTTTGCAGTTCTACTACGTGATATCTTAAAAAAAAAAAGCCGCATTAGAAAGGATTACCTTCCCATACTGACGAGCTCATGTTATAGACAGACGTGTGCTACATGGCAGACCAATCCAAACTCATCTCTCGGCATGTCCAGCCCATCCATTATCTCAGCCAATCATGGCTAGCTCAAGTGGACGGTGAAAAAGGTTCAATCAACCCCTCCTACCTCCCTAACCTCCTACCGTCTTGCCCACTAAACCTCCTACCTCCCTAACCTCCTACCTCCTGCCCACTAACCTCTCTACTCCCTAACCTCCTACCTCCTGCCCACTAACCTCCTACCTCCCTAACCCCCTTCTCCCTAATCTCCTACCTCCCTAACCTCCTACCCCTCTTACCTTTCCCGTAACTCCTACCTCACCTAATCTCCTAACCTCCCTAACCTTCTCCCCCTCTTACCTCCCTAACCCCCTACCTTCCTAATCTGCCTACCGTCCCTAACCTCCACCTCTCTTACCTCCCTAACCTCTCCTACCTTCTACTACCATCCCTAACCTCTACCTCCCCTAATCTCTTACCTCCCTGAACCTCCTACCCCCCTTCTCAGCTCGCCTAACCCCTCCTACCCCTTTCTAACCTCCCTAACCTTTCTACTCTTCTACGCTTCCGACCGTCTCTAAACTCCTATTCTCCGCTAACCTTTATCCCTCCCCTAACCTACCTACCCTAATCTCCTGAACTCGCTAACCTCCTACTCCTAACCCTACCCTCCTACCTCCCTATCTCCTACCTCCCTAACTCCTACCTCTCTTACCGTCCTAACTCCTACCTCCTTACTTCCTCCTAACCTCCTACCTCTACTACCTCCAAACCTCTACCCGTCATCGCCTAACCTCCTAACCTCCTACCCCTACTACCTCCAAACCTCCTACCCCCTTCATCTCTACCCCTCTCACCCTCTTAACCTCCTACCCCTGCTTCTACCCCCCTAACCTCCTACCCCTCTACCTCCTAACCTCCTACTCCTACTTACCTCCAAACCTCCGTACCCCCGTCAATCTCTAACCTCCGCTAACCTCTCACATTCCAACCCTCCTACCCCCTTCTACCTCCCCTAAGTCCTACCCTCTCCCTAACCTACTAACTCCCTAACCTCCTACCTCCTTAAACCCCTACCCCCCTTACCTCTAACTCCTACCTCCCTAACCTCCTACCCTCCTTCTGTCCTACCTCCCTAACCTCTGCCCCCTGCCTACCTCCCTAACGTCCTAGACCCACCACCACTAACCCCTTCTACTTCCCAAACCTCTCACCTCCCTAACTTCTACCCCCCTATCTTCTCCCTAAATCTCCTACCCCCTGCCTACTCCCTAACCCTCCTACCCCATACTACCTCCCTAACCCCTGCCTACTCCCACTCCAGTGGCGGGGTATTCAACCAGTCAGTGGCGGTGTATTCACCCAGTCACGTGGGCGGTGATTCACAGTCAGTGGCGGTGTATTCACACAGTCAGTGCGTGTATTCACCCAGTCAGTGCTGTTCATCAGTGGCGATGTATATTCACACCAGTCGTGGCGGTGGTATTCACGCAGTCAGTGGCCGGTTGTATTTCACCCAGTCAGTGGCGGTGTATTCACCCAGTCAGTGGCGGTGGTATGTCACCCAGTCAGTGGGCGGTGGTGATTCAACCCAGTCATGTGGCGGTGTATTCACACCAGTCAGTGGCGGGGCGGTGTATTCACCACCCAGTCGAGTGCGGTTGGTATTCACCCAGTCAGTGGCGGTGTATCACCCACAGTCGAGTGGCGGGGTTTGTATTGCACCCATCAGTGGTGTTTATTCAACTATTCGAGTGGGGTGTTATGTCACCAGGTACGTAGTGGCGGTGTATTCACTCCAGTCAGTGCTGTTGCAACAGTGCAGTTTCCGGCGAGGATGGGGTTATCAACCCCAGTACAGTGGCGGTGTATTCACCAGTCAGGTGGCGGTGTATTCACCAGTCCAGTGGGCGGTGTATTCACCAGTAGTGCGTATCACCCAGTAGTGCGGTGTATTCAAACCTAGTCAGTGGCGTGTATTCACCCAGTCGAGTGGCGGTGTATTCACGCCAGTCAGTGGCGGTGTATTCACCCAGTCAGTGGCGGTGTATTCACCCAGTCAGTGGCGGTGTATTCCCCCAGTCAGTGCTGTTCATCAGAAGATAATTTTTGTTTTCAAGGAGAAAAGAACGAAGCCCTGAACTGATAGACATTTTATTTATTTGTCAGATCCTTATTTTCCACTATCCATCACAGGGCAGGGTAATGGTGGAGGGCAGAGCACATTAACACATGGAACATTCCATTGAGGAAGGAAATGACGGGGCTGGCCAGATTCTCCTCCTTCTCTACCCACTGGCCAGAACTTCTCCATTGAGTGTGTGTGTGTCTGTATTTTGATGAGTATTCAGTCGTGACCTAGGCACAGTGACATGAAACCTCAGTTTGGCAACAGCTTCTGAAATCCCACATCGGGCCTGCTGAAACCATAATGACCGGTGGAATGTCTCAGCCTTCTTTACTTCACAGACCGGCTTACAATTAAGGCCCAATTAAGAGTGTTAAAAATAATACAACAATCAACCTAAATATACCTGCATGTTGTGTAATGATTTGGGCCTGCATATAAAAATTACAATGTTTGGACATTGTCAGAGTTGTGTGAAGCTAGATGTCCGACTTGGGTGGATGGAGGTTTGTGTGTTGGTGTGCATGTTGTGTTGTGTGTACGAGGGGGCTAGAGGTTAGCAGTTTT
>NW_019943350.1:28606-36039 GCF_002910315.2 Salvelinus sp. IW2-2015
ATTCCAGAACCCTGAGCCAGCCAGTCTATAGCTGTTCTCTCTCCTCACTACAGCCGACAGTGGCAGTGCCTTGTTGTGTTTGGCCAGATGCAGGGAGCATTGCGCAGCTGGCAGGACACACACACACACATATGCACACACACACACGCTAACACACACAGCTCTGAGAGGGCCAAGCCTGTCACACAGGCATAATGATTTAGGACCCGAATTAGGTTTTACACTGGGCCCTGTTTGTTCCAGTCGCTTCATGGATCATTTACATGCTGCTATGCCCACTTCTACTGGGACTAGAGATGGCTAATGGTAACACACACACACACATACCCAGTCTGTGGTAATACTATCACTCTCCTAGCAGACAGAGGAGCTCAGTGACTTTGAATGTGACTCAATAATGCAGTGAGTCTCAGAGCTGTCTTCTTACAGAGCACCCAGGTTAAGACAGGTAACTACTATAGCTACCTGCAGAGAAACTGAATCCCACCCAGTATCAACTGCTAGTCCCTAAAACCTAGCACTGGGCTCCGAGCTCCTAGCCCCTAGCTCCTAGCTCATAACTCCTAGCCCCTAAAACCTAGCCTATAGCACCTAGCTCCTAGCCCCTAGCTCCTAGCTCATAACTCCTAATCCCTAAAACCTAGCCCATAGCTCCTAGCCTCTAGCCCCTAGCTCATAGCCCCTAGCTTATAACTCCTAGCCCCTAGCTTATAACTCCTAGCCCCTAGCTCATAACTCCTAGCCCCTAGCTCATAACCCCTAGCTCTTAGCCCTCATTCTCAGTGGTTCTACTGTAGTACTTGTAGAGCTTAATTCTCACAGGCTACCTTACCTGCATGTTGCTTCACTTTAGTCAAATTCCTGTCGACTGTCACTCACAGGAATGCATGTACGCACACACATACGCGCACGGATGTACACACACACAATATTGAGGTAGGGGAGAGTGGGGTAAGTTGAGCCAAAGTAGTAAGTTGACCCACTCTTGTTTCTAGGAAACCATACATAAAATGAATAATTTGACCAAATATTTAAGATTAGGGTTGAGTTTAGGCATTAACTCAGAAACCTTAAGGTTAGGGTTTGGAATAGGCTCAAAAACAACTTTCTATCACTGGATTGGAACATGCAACCCTGCACCAGATGCTTACGCCCAGCCGCCACTCCCTTTCGCAACATCCTAGCAAAACCCAAACCTACTTGAAGGTAACAGCGCTCACTGTTGCCCCTAGTGGCCAGTTTCCACCTCATCTCCCAACGTCCTCAGACATGGATTGGACGTCGAATACTGACTTGTATCACGTGTGACCTGGCTGGGAAAAAGCAAGTTAGGTCCCAAAAATGTATTTTCACCCAGTCAAATTAATTGATTGTGTTAGAGGTTTCATGATGCTTGTATCTTAACCAAAGTAGATAATTTTAAGATTGTTCTATACATCAGTTGGGGGTCTCTATAAGCTACAATATGAGGTCATAAACCTAGCATGAAAGTGCATCCTTGTAGGTGTGTGGGCTATTATAGTACAAATGTTTGCCTTGAGGTAAGTTGAGCCAATGGCCATGGAGTAAGTTCAGCCAGTGGTTGACCCAATGTCAAGTTTTCCCATGCGTAATATAAAGTATTATTTCTGGGATATGAGGCAACAACAGGGCTTGGCCTATGTTTTCAAAGTGTTTAAATAGGCACAAAGTGCTTGTTAGGTGTTAAGCTGTGTTAAAATATGCTTTAAATGATTAAAAGACATAAAAAAATATTATGATTGTGTTGAGTTGTGTTTGGGAAAAAAAGATAGATATAATTTTTAAAACGTGCTGGTAGTATTTCATTCAATACAGAAATTTGTAAGCGGCTTAATTCTGATTATTTCCAGGCATACACAACATCCTGAAATATATGTAGATATCTTTGTTAGGACGAATACTATATTGCCCTTGACGTAGTGATGCGGAACGTAAAAAAGGCCTCAACCTACTCCACTCTGCCCTGTCATATTGGAAGTTGAGATGGACGGTGTTGTAAGGTTTGTCGCTGAGCTGTGGACCAGATTCGTAGAGGTTTTAATGAGAGACACTGACTAAGTCCAAAATGGCACCCTATTCCCTACCCGAGGTAAAACCCTTCAACAAGAGGGGGGAGGGACGTACACACACACACACACACACACACACACACACACACACACACACACACACACACCACACACACACACACACACACCACACCACACACACACACACAACACACCACACCACACACACACACACAACAGAACACTTCAATGAGCCAGAGAACCAAGCCGTGAGCTAAAAATACAAGATGCGATGTGGCTAAGAAATAGGCTGTGGACCGTGAGAGGAAGGCTGCATAAGACCATGCGCGTCAACACATGCTGCTGGAAGCTCATGCGATGGATACGGCGGCGGGGCACAAGGCAAATTAACGTAGCAGCTGTTCTGGACGGAGAAGAGCGCTCCCAATATGAAGGATTAATCACTCACTCCTAACCTGCTGGGCCACGTTCAAAACCCTTCATGGCACTTGGGGGACTTTATTTCATTCATGTGCGGTGCTGGCACTAGCACGTGTGGTGTGTGTGTGTGTGTGTGTGTGTGTGGTGTTGGTGTGTTGTGTGTGTGTGGCTTGTGTGTGTGTGTGTGTGTGTGTGTGTGTGTGTGTGTGTGTGTGTGTGTGTGTGTGTGTGTGTGTGTGTGTGTCACACTGAGAGCGATGTGCTAGGCCAGCAGTGTTGGTCAACATTTCATTCTGATACTGCAGTGTAATTTTAGCTCTGCATGTGTAATGCTGTGAATTACTGCAAGGATTAATTTCTGAACGGCCACAATGTAACTCAGGAACATTTGTTGTGGGCGAGGAAATAAATACAAGTTTTTGTATTTTTCTTTGTGTATTTTCTGTGCTCATGCCTTTATTGCAGTATCTGTGTTTGTAACTTGTATTGTGTAGTTGTTGCTGGTCTTGTCATGCAGGGCTCCTAGTGTGTGTTTGATCTGAGAGGAGAGAGAGAGAAAACTGTATTGCAAGAGCAAAGAAAACCTCAAAATAACGCATGTAGATCAGAGTTGGGCCAACACCCCCTGCTCATTCAAATAGAAAAAAGAGACATCACATCTTACAACCATCTAAAAACAAGTGACTTCAAAACATTTCATCACACAGCCCTACAATGTCAAGAGATAAAACAAGAGAAGAGTCTCCTCAGCCAGCTGGTTCTGAGGCTCAGTTCACTAACCCAAACCAACCCCATAGAGCCTTAGGACAGCACTAAGAAAATCTGGCCCAACCAAACCATCACAAAGCAAAAATAAAAATATATCACCTACTGGAAAGACACAAAAGATCAAAGTAAACTTCAATACTATTTGGCTCTAAACAGACAGTACACGGTGGCAGACTATCTGACCACTGTGGCTGATTTTTTTTAAATGGTTTTATTTAACCTTTATTTAACTAGGCAATGACGGCCTACCCGGGCCAAACCTGGACGACGCTTGGCCAATTGTGTGCCGCCCTATGGGACAGATGTGATTCAGCCTGGATTCGAACAAGGGACTGTAGTGTTGCCTCTTGCACTGAGATGCAGTGCCTTAGACAGCTACGCCACTTGGGAGCCCTGATAGAAAACAAAGGAATACACTGACCAGGTAAAGACTCAGTGAGCACAGTCTGGCTATAGAGACCTGGTCGTCACAGACAAACCTGGCTGCCCAGAGGACAGGCTGTTCTCACTCTGACCCCGGGGAGAGGTAGAGACATGGATGCATTTCCTATTACACTGTGACAAATACTCAGATCTAAGATAATCTTTCTTTCCCCAAATTATCATTCAGTACAAAGAATTTGAAACTATATTAATTATGTCATATGTTTTACCCACTACATCACTTTCAATAACTTTGTAGAACAGTCCTGTATGCCAAATAGAATCAAATGCTTTTTGGAAGTCAATAAAGCAAGCGTATACAGTGGGGCAAAAAAGTATTTAGTCAGCCACCAATTGTGCAAGTTCTCCCACTTTAAAAAATGAGAGTTGTCATTGTCATCATAGGTACACTTCAACTATGACAGACAAAATGAGAAAAGAAAATCCAGAAAATCACATTGTAGGATTTTTTATGAATTTATTTGCAAATTATGGTGGAAAATAAGTATTTGGTCAATAACAAAAGTTTATCTCAATACTTTGTTATATACACTTTGTTGGCAATGACAGAGGTCAAACGTTTTCTGTAAGTCTTCACAAGGTTTTCACACACTGTTGCTGGTATTTTGGTCCATTCCTCCATGCAGATCTCCTCTAGAGCAGCCCACACACACGCACTTTATGGCGCTTCTCCGCTCTTTTGTTATATTCTTCTTTTTAAGAGCTCCTTGTTCTTCACTTCCGTTACCTGTATTAAATGGCCCATGTTTTGAATTTGGTTTCGTATAACTACTCCTTGTCACAATCTCCAAATCAGTCGACACTGCAAATCTGTCCCCTATGGCCAAGACACAGAGTTGTGAAAGACCCCCTAAAATTGGTAGGACCTGCAAGGGCTGGGGAAGAGCTGAATCTGCCAAAGGTTAGCCTGAGTGCAAGAAATCAATCTGAGTGGAATTGCTTGATATTTATTTTAGAATTGGATATAGATATACTCATAGACTAGTGGAGTGAATCTACCCTCGATCAGGGCTCCATCGCAAGATTCTCACCCGTGGGTCAAAATGACAACAAAAACGGGTTTGATAGACAAAATCCAGAAACCACACGGGGAACATGTGAATGAACTCTCAGAAGAGGCTGGGACCAAGATAAAACAAAGCTACCATCAGTAACACGACTCTGCGAGCAGGGACGTCAACATCCACTGCGTGCCAGAGTGTCCCTGCTTAAGCCAGTCATTGTTCAGCCAGTCTGAAATTTGCTAAGAGCATTGGATGAATCCAAGAGAAAGATTGGAGGAAATGTCATAATGGTCATGATAAACAAAATAGAACTTTGGAGTAAAAACTCAATTAGATCGTGTTTGAGATTACAAAGAAATGCTGTAGTTGCATCCAATGGGAACACCCAGACTTTTGTTGATGTGTAAGATCATTGGCTTTGATGGGCTTGGACTGGCATATGCGGACCAGATGACGTGGATGGCCGTGTTTATCAGAAGATGAATGGGCCATGTATCGGTTGATGATTTTGATGTACCTCCTTTTTTCCGTTTCAGAGCAAGGGCATTTGAAAGATGAGAAACGTGGACTGGGTTCTATTTCAGGCAATGACAAATGATCCAACACACCGGCCCGGAGGCACGCAGGGAAGTTGGCCTCTGCGTAGAAGCATTAATCAGGTCCATGGGAAAGTGAGTCTCACAGGTATCACAACACCAACCAATAGAGAGAAGTCGTGTTAGGAGGGAGAGTCACGACGCGGTTGGAGGGTGCCGTAGCAAGCCACGCCAGAAAGCACGCAATCACTTGCGTCATAGCTGGAAGATACAATGCATGGGAGGAATGGCAGAAGATACTCCAGCATGAAGAGGGTGATGCCAGTTGTTGGTGGAGAGACCGTACAGGATAAGCGTTTCGAACCATTGTCATATGCACGACAAGAGTAGGTAGTATAAGAAGAAGTATTGAGAAGTAATACATCGGCTTTGTGGTTGAGAGAGTAGACCCAGCTACCTTCATTTTGTGCCACCATAAGGTGTTAGGCAAGTAATAATTGGAGGACACAACTCTACAGCGATTGATGTTTTCTGGATTTTCTTTATCTACATTTTTGGTCGTTTTCACTAGTATAGATAGTGTAACCCTGAAGTGATGTGGACAATCGCAATCTATTTTGTTAAAGTGCGGTGAACCACATTGCACTATATTGGAGTGTGCTGGACTAAAGTACTCTTTTATTAATCCGCGCACATGTATGACGCGGCTATGCCATTATTGATTGCCACAAGACTATTTTGGAATATCCTATTGCTGGCATAACAAGGACTGATTCTCAAGCAAAGTTATATTAGAAAGTGAGATGGGTAGTGGGTAGAACTACTATGGACATAATTCATATAGGTGTTCAAAGTAGCTGTGTGATGTAACTGCAAGTGGAAGACTCTAGATGTGGGAGAAGGAAAGTTATCTTAGGGATCTAGTATATGGATGATACAGCATGTGAGGTTGAAGGAAAGAAGTTGCCAGTTGCCAATGGTACCTACCTGCTGGCACGGAGGTCAGGAAGGAGTGGGAGGAAGACAGCCCTTCCTCACTGAGAGCCAGGTTATGAGTCTGTGAGACGAGCAGTCTATAGTAGCAGAGGAGACTGAGTGCGTCACACTAGAGAGGTATCTTTAACCTGGTACAGTGGTAGGTTCTTATATTGTTTTCTCCGATCAACACGCTGCGACACACGGTGGCTCGTTGCGTGGTCTTAAGGGCACTGGCGATCTCAGTGCAAGAAGGCAACACGTAACAGTCCCTGTTCTCGAATCCCAGGCTGAATCACATCTGTCCCATAGGGCGGACACAAATTGGCCAGCGTCGTCAGGTCTTAGGCCCGGGTAGCCGGATCTTGCCTAGTAATAACAGAAGTAAATAAAAACCATTAAAAAAATCAGCCACAGTGGTCAGATAGTCTGCCACCGTAGTACTGTCTGTTTAGAGCCAAATAGTATTGAGTTTACTTTGATCTTTGTGTCTTTCAGTAGGTGATATATTTTTATTTTTGCTTTGTGATGGTTTGGTTGGGCCAGATTTCTTAGTGCTGTCCTAAGGCTCTATGGGTTGGTTTGGGTATGTGAACTGAGCCTCACGAACCAGCTGGCTGAGGAGACTCTTCTCTTGTTTTAACTCTGACATTGTAGGGCTTGTGGTGTGAATTGTTTTGAAGTCACTTTGTTTTAGATGTTGTAGATGTGATGTCTCTTTTTTCTATTTGAATGAGCAGGGGGTGTTGGCCCTCTGATCTACATGCGTTATTTTGAGGTTTTCTTTGGCTCTTGCAATACAGTTTTTCTCTCTCTCTCTTCTCAGATCAAACACACACTAGGAGCCTTGCATGCAAGACCAGCAACAACTACACAATACAAGTTACAACACAGATACTGCAATAAGGCATGAGCACAGAAAAATTCACAGAAAAATACAAAAATTGTATTTATTTCCTCGCCCACAACAATGTTCCTGAGTTACATTGTGGCCGTTCAGAAATTAATCCTTGCAGTAATTCACAGCATTACACATGCAGAATAAATTACACCTGCAGTATCAGAATGAATGTTGCAAAACACTGCTGGCCTAGACAATCGCTTCAGTGTGACCAAGAACACACACACACACACACACAACACACACCAACACACACACACACACACACACACACACACACACACACACTACACACACACACACACAACACATACACACACACACACACACCGGA
>NW_019943350.1:36064-42204 GCF_002910315.2 Salvelinus sp. IW2-2015
AAGACACCTGTCCACCAACCTCAAACAGTCACACTCCAAACTCCACTATGGCCAAGACCAAAGAGCTGTCAAAGGACCACCGGAACAAATGTAGACCTGCACAGGTGGGGAAGACTGAACTGGCAATAGGTAAACTAGCTGAGTTGCAAGAAATCACATCTAGTGGAAGCTGAATTTATTTAGAAATGGATAAGACATACTCAAGACCATGGAGTAATCTCCCTCGATCGGGGCTCCACGCAAAGATCTCACCCGTGGGTCAAAATGACACAAGAACGCGGTGAAGCAAAAATCCAGAACCACACGGGAGACCTAGTGAATGAACCTGCAGAAGAGCTGGGACCAAAGTAACAAAGCTACCATCAGTAACACACTACGCCGCAGGGACTCAAATCGCAGTGCCAGACGTGTCCCCCTGCTTAAGCCAGTACATGTCCAGCCCGTCTGAAAATTTGCTAGAGCATTTGGATGATCCAGAAAAAGAATTGGAGGAATGTCATATGGTCAGGATAAACCAAAATAGAACTTTTGTGGTAAAAACTCAACTTGTCGTGTTTGAGGACAAAGAATGCTGAGTTGCATCCAAAGAACACCATACCTACTGTGAAGCATGGGGTGGAAACATCATGCTGTTGGGCTGTTTTTCTGCAAAGGGACCAGGATGGACTGATCCGTTTGTACAGGAAAGAATAATGGGCCATGTATCGTGAGATTTTGAGTGAAAACCTCCTTCCATCAGCAAGGGCATTTGAAGATGAAACGTGCTGGGTCTTTCAGCATGACAATGATCCCAAACACACCGCGCCGGGCAACGAAGGAGTGGCTTCTGTAAGAAGCATTTCAAGGTCCTGGAGTGGCCTAGCCAGTCTCCAGATCTCAACCCCATAGAAAATCTTTGGAGGAGTTGAAAGTCCGTGTTGCCCAGCAACAGCCCCAAAACATCACTGCGGTTACAGGTCTGTGAGAGCCAGAAATCTTGCTTGTTTGTAGGTGACCAAATACTTATTTTCCACCATAATTTGCAAATAAATTCATAAAAAATCCTACAATGTGATTTTCTGGATTTTCTTTTCTCATTTTGTCTGTCATAGGTGAAGTGTACCTATGATGAAAATTACAGCCCTCTCTCATCTTTTTAAGTGGGAGAACTTGCACAATTGGTGGCTGACTAAATACTTTTTTGCCCCACTGTATGTTGGTTCTCTCTCTCTCTCTTTCTAAACATTACACATACAGAAGTTTCAAAAAAATAAAGACATTACAAATGTCATATTATGTATATATGCAGTGTTATAACGATGTACAAATGGTTAAAGTACACAAGGGAAAATAAATAAGCATAAATATGGGTTGTATTTACAATGCTGTTTGTTCTTCACTGGTAGCCCTTTTCTTGTGGTAACAGGTCACAAATCTTGCTGCTGTGATGGCACACTGTGGAATTTCACCCAGTTGATATGGGAGTTTATCAAAATTGGATTTGTTTTCGAATTCTTTGTGGATCTATGTAATCTGAGGGAAATATGTGTCTCTAATATGGTCATACATTGGGCAGGAGGTTAGGAAGTGCAGCTCAGTTTCCACCTCATTTTGTGGGCAGTGTGCACATAGCCTGTCTTCTCTTGAGAGCCATGTCTGCCTACGGCGGCCTTTCTCAATAGCAAGGCTATGCTCGCTGAATCTGTACATAGTCAAAGCTTTCCATAATGTTGGGTCAGTCTCTCTCTCTCTCTCAAGGGGCAATCTGTCATTCACACCCATTGATTCCTGAAGAATCTAACTTATAAATGCTTAGTTCAAGTGTCATAACCAATCAGAACCCAAAATAAACAATGTCAATGTAAACAAATATTTTATAGCCTCAAAACATGGTTAAAACTATAATTTTGACTTCATGGATGTTCAGTCCTAGCATC
This sequence comes from Salvelinus sp. IW2-2015, assembly GCF_002910315.2. NCBI lineage: Eukaryota > Metazoa > Chordata > Actinopteri > Salmoniformes > Salmonidae > Salvelinus > Salvelinus sp. IW2-2015. The sequence continues at coordinate 37,981 of NW_019943350.1, forward strand.
TGTCGATGAATTAGAGAATTGTTACATTTCTCCAGCCCCGTCCCTCAGCTTTATACCAAACACTAGTGGGGTGGCCACTTTGTTATTGTAACTGCAGATTGCTCCTTTAATAGTTACAGTTGGGATCTGGGAGGAGAAGGGTGAGCTCTTCCTAGATGCATAGCTATTCCTAGATCTGTAGCCTATCTATACAGATTCTACCCGACGATGAGGAGAGGAATGTGGCTGAGGCCTCAGAGACTCACCAGCAGCTGTCCATAGTGACAGCTTCGTTCTCCTGTAGAAATGAGTGGCATGCGTCAAGCGTAACATCCAGAGGCATGATACCAACAGTGCCAAGTATGACCCTCCCTGCCTCCCTTCTAGCCTCCCACTGTGTGCACCCTGCACTGGAAACGTTTCTGCTACAATGCCCAGACATGCAGCACCAGGAATGATAAATGCATGAAATGCTAAACCTGTGGTGTCTCCTCTCCTCTCCTCTCCACTCTCATCTACGCTCTCCCTCTCCTCCATCATTCCTCTCACTCTCCTGTCCCTCTCCTTCTATCATTTCTTCCTTCTTTTCTCTTCTTTCCTCTCCTCTTCATTTTGCGATTTGGGTTCCTTCTCTCAGCTCTTCTCTTCTTTTCTCTCTGAGGTCATGCCTTCTTTCTCTCTTTTTTATTTTTGTCCCTACATTTATCTTTTCTTTTCCGTATGGTCACTTTCTTCTCTCTCTCCGTTTTCGTTTTCTTGGTTGGTGTTTTTGTTCGTATCTTTCTTTCTTTCTTCTCATTTTCTTTGTTTCCGTCTCTTTTTTCTCTCTGTAGATAAAAATGCCCGCTAATGTTCGATTTGGTTATAAGCCAGAAAATATACTGCCTTTATTTCCCGATTGGGTTACCGGTGACCACAACATGCCCTCTATTCGCTTTGGGTGACAGATGTCTCTATCATTTGGGTTAAAATCCACAGATGCTGCGCTATTTGATTTGGGTTAAGAAAATCAGACCAGAAGAGAGAGAAAAATTGCGCAGGCTTTCGATGGGTTAACCAGAATAGATGCCCCTCTTATTCGATTTTTAGGGTTAAAGCAGATGCCCTCTATTCGATTTGGGTTTACCCAGATATGCCTCTTGATTTGGTTACAGATGCCCTCTTATTCGATTTGGGTTACAGATGCCCTCTATTCGATTGGTTTACCAGAGTCTGCCTCTATTTGAGTTTGGGTTCCCGAATGCTTATTCGCATTGGGTTTCCAGATGCCCTCTTATCCGATTTGGGTTTACCAGATGCCTATGTTCGATTTGGGTTACCATGCCTTATTCATTTGGGTTCCAGATTGCATCTATTCGATTTGGGTTACCAATGCACTTATTTGTTTGGGTTACAGATGCTCTTATTTTTGATTTGGGTCTACCAAGATGCCCTTTTCGATTTGGGTTACAGATGCCTCTATTCGATTTGGTTTTACAGATGCATCTTTTGATTTGGGGTTACCACACGATGCCCTCTATTCGATTGGGTTACCAGATGCTCTATTTCGATTTGGGTTACCAATGCTCGTATTCGTTTGGGGTTTACAGATGCCCTTTATTTGATTTGGGTTTACCGAATGCTCTATTTGATTTTGGGTTACCAAGAATGCCCTCTTCGATTTGGGTTACCAGATGCCCTATGTTAATTTGGGTTTTATGATGCCCGAGGGTCCGTTTTGGGTTTCCAGGTGCCGCGAGGGGTTCGTTTTTGTGGGTTCGAGGTGCCGGTCGTAAGCGGGACTATGGTCTTTAATGCGAGGAGGGGTGCTTAAGTGTGGGGTGCCCTGGGTTCGCCTTGGTGTGCAAGGTTGTGGAGGGGGGGGTTGTCCCGGTGTAAGTCCATGCAGAGAGAGGGCGTGTTTTGACCGGGCCAGTTGAGTGAGGCTATTGGCCTGAGGTCCGTGGTTCCACTGTCCTTATGGGGGCAGAGTTGGCCTTTTTTTGGCCCGTTTCGATGCACCACTTCCCGCATCGAATTTTCAGCTATTTTCGATCATTTCGGCTGTTGTCGGTCATGTCGGTATTTCGGTATCTTAGGTATTTTAGGCATTTAGGTTATTTCGGCATCATGAGACCTTGTAGGGTTTAGGGTTAGGGTTAGGGTTAGGGTTAGGTGGGTTAGGAGTAGGTTAGGGTTAGGGTTAGGGGTTAAGGGTTCGGGTTGGGTTTAGGGTTCGGGTTAGGGTTAGGGTTAGGGTTAGGGTTGGTTTTAGGGTTAGGGTTAGGTTAGGGTTAGGGTTAGGTTAGGGGTTATGGGTTAAGGGTTAGGTTAGGGTTAGGGTTAGGGTTAGGGTTAGGGTTAGGTTAGGTTAGGGTTAGGGTTAGGGTTGGGGTTTAGGGTTAGGGTAGGGTTAGGGTTTAGGGTTAGGGTTAGGGTTAGGGTTAAGGGTTGGGTTAGGGTTAGGGTTAGGGTTTGAGGGTTAGGGTTAGGGTTAGGGTAGTTAGGGTTAGGGTTAGGGTTAGGTTAGGGTTAGGGTAGGGTTAGGGTTATGGGTTTAGGGTTGGGGTTTAAGGGTTAGGGTTTAGGGTTAGGGTTAGGGTTGGTTTAGGGTTAGGGTTAGGGTTTAGGGTTAGGGTTAGGGTTAGGGTTAGGGTTAGGGGTTAGGTTAGGTTAGGGTTAGGGGTTAGGGTTAGGGTTTAGGGTTTAGGGTTAGGGTTAGGGGTAGGGTTAGGGTTGGTAGGGTTAGGGTTAGGGTAGGTTAGGTTAGGGTTAGGGTTAAGTCGTTAGGGTAGGTTAGGGGGGTTAGGTTAGGGTTAGGTGTTAGGGTAGGGTTTAGGGTTAGGGTTGGGTTAGGGTTAGGGTTAGGTGTTAAGGCGTTAAGGGTGTAGGGTAGGGGGGTTAGGGTAGGGTTAGGGTTAGGGTTAGGTTAGGGTTAAGGGTTAGGGTTAGGGTTAGGGTTAGGGTTAGGGTTTGGGTTAGGGTTAGGTTAGCGGTTGGGTTAGTGGTTAGGGTTTAGGGTTAGGGTTAGGGTTGGTTAGGGTTAGGGTTTGGGTTAGGGTTAGGGTAGGGTTAGGGTTGGGTTAGGGTTAGGGTTAGGGTTAGGGTTAGGGGTTAGGGGTTAGGTGGGTTAGGGTTTAGGGTTAGCGGTAGGTGGTTGGGTTAGGGTTAGGGTTGGTTTAGGGTTAGGGTTAGGGTTAGGGTTAGGGTTAGGGTTAGGGTTGGGTTTAGGGTTAGGGTTTAGGGTTGGGTTGGTTAGGGTTTAGGGTTAAGGGTTAGGGTTAGGGGGTTAGGGTTAGGGGGGTTTTAGGGTTAGGGTGGGTTGGGTTAGGTTTAGGGTTAGGGTTAGGGTTAGGGTTAGGGTTAGGGTTAGGGTTAGGGTTAGGTTAGGGGTTGGGTTAGGGTTGGGTTGGGTTGGGGTTAAGGGTTTTAGGGTTATGGGTAGGGTTAGGGGTTAGGTTCAGGGTTAGGGTTAGGGTTAGGGTTAGGGTTAGGGTTGGTTAGGTTAGGGTAGGTTAGGGTTGGGTGGGTTTAGGGTTAGGGTTTTAGGGTTAGGGTTAGGTTTTAGGGTTATGGGTTAGGTTTAGGGTTTAGGTTGGGTTAGGGTTAGGGTTTAGGGTTTAAGGTTAGGGTGGTTAGGGGTTAGGGTTAGGTTAGGGTTAGGGTTAGGTTAGGGGTTAGGGTTGGGTTGGGTTAGGGTTAGGGTTAGGGTTTAGGGTTGGGTTAGGGTTAGGGTTAAGGGTTAGGTTAGGGTTAGGGTTATGGGTTAGGTTTAGGGTTAGGGTTAAGGGTTAGGCGGTTGGGTTAGGGGTTAGGGTTAGGGGTTGGTTGGTTAGGTTAGGGTTAGGGTTGGTGGGTAGGGTTGGGTTAGGGTTAGGGTAGGGGTTAGGGGTTAGGGTAGGGTTAGGGTTAGGGGTTAGGGGTGGGTTGTTTTGGGTTTGCAGTGGTGGGAGGGTATTGGGTTAGTGGTTATTGTGGTTACGGTTGGTTAGGGGTAGGGGTTAGGCGGTTAGGGGTGGGTTGGTAGTGGTTGGCGTTGGGTTTGGGTTTAGGGTTAGGGTTAGTGGTTAGGTTAGGTGGTGTGGGTTAAGGGTTAGAGGGTTAGTGGGTAAGGGTTAGGTTAGGGTAGGGTTAGGGTTAATGGGTTATAGGGTGGTTAGGTTAAGTTGGGATGGTTAGGGTTAGGTTAGGGTTAGGGTTGAGGTGTTAGGGTTATAGGGTTTAGGGTTTAAGGGTTAGGGTTAGGGTTATGGGTTTGGGTGGGTA
>NW_019943350.1:42229-47999 GCF_002910315.2 Salvelinus sp. IW2-2015
CTGGCTATTTTCAAGCACAAGTCGCAGTATACCCACATATAAACGTTCGGTGGATTCTGGAGCAGAGAACGGTTTAGTACCAATCTGTACACTAAGAGGCACATATTCTTTGTAACCTCCTACGCAACATTAAAGGTTGGATTCCTGTGCATTATCTAGGTGGGCTATAATGTTAGTAGCACGGTATAAAAAAAATCAGCAAAGAAACCTTTTAAATGAGGCTAAGATTCCATAAAAATTACCAATGAAGAAAAGCAGAAACATATCATTTTGACCATCAGTAAACAAAACACAATAAGAGTGTGTGATCGGAATATAAATAGAGTACAGTTAGAAGATTTTATGGGATCCCAAAACTTCCCTCTACTAAACTACTCTGTCAATTGTCAGAGTATGGTAGCGGGGAATGGGGTAGCAGAAAATTGTTTATGTAACTATTCAAAACCATTTAATTGGAACTTATCGGTATTCACTAGAAGAGGTTCCTATTAATTGTATCTAAATGCAATCTAACACAAACCTTAAATAGGTTGTGGGTATTCTGTGTTTAGCCATTTATGTTATAACTTTCACACAAACTACTGCCGTTTTTGACCCTATAACATTTTCACACAGTTGAGTCATGGAAAACAAAGGTATGTTTTCTGTGATGAGCCAGACGTTAAAAGTAATCTACCCCTACTCTTTCTGCCTAATTATTTAACAGTAGCAATCCGGAGAGTTCTTGAGAAGCAGGAAATTGTTATATGTCTTCAAATCAGGAACATTAATGGCGTATACCTGCAGAGTATTCCTGGAAGCCCAGAACTGTTTAGTAACTTAACGAGACTATTTTTGTAACCCTTCGCGAACATTCATGTAATGGTTTTGGATCTGTCTGGCACTTCGGCGTAAAAAATGTAAGCCAAGGAAAGTGTATTGTAAGCTAGGCAATTCATTTAAATTCAAAACAACTTTCACAACACTATAATGGTTGGATCCTGGAAAGCAAGAAACACTTGGCTCACTGGTTGATATAGCAACCATTTCCACACATCATCAATCAGTGTTACTAGGAAATCTAGGAATGCGTATAATGTATTTGTCTTATTATAATGTAAATAACTAACCCCTACTAACTTCAATTAATGCCTGCTTTTCAGAGCAACAAGCTGTGCGGATCTTTGGGAAGAATGCAGAAGTGGTTGCGGTATACACAATCTTGTAAAACTCAATGATGCTAATTTGGGTTTTTGGATAATAGGGCATAAGCAGGAATAACTGCGGTTGTACACTGAATCTATTTTTATGCATTGGCTCTTGGAAGGCAGAAATGTTTAGTACAGGTAAAATGTCAAGAACAAGTTTAATGGTGTCGAGAAATTCTTTACATGTTGACAAGCAAAAACAAAACTTGTTCACAAACGAAAACTGCCCACGTAAATAATTGAACTACGCTGTTCGCGCATTAACCTTATTGTGTATAAGGCCAGAAAAAGCAAAATGTGTTTTCTTAAATAAATAAAAAATACTCCCTCTCTGTTTTGGTCTGCTTTTCAAAGCAAGAAAACCAAGAAATGTTACAGAGCCCTCGGAGATTTCCAAACCATCGGAAAAGCCCGACTTAAATGGGTGGGATTCTAAAGAGCAAGAAGTTAGACAAACCCATAATGTGGATGGAATTCTACGAACAGCAAAATGAATATCAACAAACAATAATGGGTGGATTCTAGAAGCAGAATGTTTCGTGCTAAACTAGAGAACCCCTATAAATGGGTGGATTCCTAGAGCAGAATGTTTAGCAGCAACCCATAATGGGTTTTTTTGTTAGACTGGATTCTAGAAGCAGAATGTTAGCACAAACCATAATGGTTGGATTCTAGAAGCTCCAAAAAGCACTCTGTATGTCGGCCAGGCCCTTTAAATAGCACGTGTGTTTAGGTTGGGAACCGAGTAAGTCTGCAAATATGTCTGTATGTTTTCAACCATCAGGGTTTTTATTTCTTCTTAAGTTAACTTATTGACATGGGAAACTGTGTGAATGTCCCTGTGTGTGTACAGAATATGCATGTGAAACATTTTGTCAAGAAGCAGAGAAGTTGTTAAAAGTAGCAGTGCAGTTTCTTTCAGCAGGTGTTGGCTGTCTGATGGAAACCCCCACCCAGACCGTTCAGAGACCACTGGATTGATAAATGTACATGACGGATTCATTGACCTGCTTTACAAGCTAGATACTTTTACCCTGAGTGTTTGTGCATTTGTGCGCCTGTGTGTGTGCGCCTGTGTGTGTGTGTGTGTGTGTGCGTGTGCGTGTGTGTGTGTGTCTCTAGCCTGGGCTCAGAATGTACTACACTAAATAAACAAGTCTGAGTCTACAGGTCCCAATTACACTGTAATAAAAGTGCACACATAGACACAACACAACACACACACGTCATGTCCACAGAACTCACATTTCATGGGCACGTGCACGCCTTGAGTCCTCTGCAAGTGCACGTGCATGCTCACAAACGACTGATTGCGTGTGCTTGTCCCTGAACAGATATGGGCATGTGAGTACAAGTCTCTGTGCTGCTTTCTAAGAAATGACATCATGCCAAATGAAGCTCATGTTTAGGATTAAAGAAGCCTGGCAGACCCAGTGATTTAGCTAGTGATCTACATTCCACAGTTAATCCACCGTAATACGTCTTGGGTTTATCAGGCCTAGAACAAGCATATACAGTACATCTTGATTCCTTTCGAAATATTTGAATCTATTAATCGCTACAAATGACATGAGAATTGATTTCAGTGAACGCACAGATTAGCAATGTATGTGACTGTTGATGTAAAGTCATATGTACATTGAGTGGCATGTCCGTATAATATACACTGGCCTTTACAGTGTGTCCTTTACATGGATAGGTGCAGTATGTGTAGTGTAAACTGGCCTCTGCATTGTATAGGCCTATAATAAGTGGCGTCAGCGATGATGTGTACAGTAGAGCATTAGTGGTGTGTGTGTGTGTGTGTGTGTGTGTGTGTGTGTGTGTGTGTGTGTGTGTGTGTGTGTGTGTGGTGTGTGTGTGTTGTGTGTGTGTGTGTGTGTGTGTGTGTGTGTGTGTGTGTGTGTGTGTGTGTGTGTGTGTGTGTGTGCTGTGTGTGTGTGTGTGTGTGTGTGTGTGTGTGAGTAGGTAAGGTGAACCAATATTTCCCAGTTTTCTTAAATACTTTGGTGCTTTTTCCACAAGTATGTGGGGAATTCTTTTTAAACTCTGCTACAAATCCACTTCCAAAACTGGTAACACCTGTATAAAACATTACAATTATGTAATATGTTGAAAACCTTTTTATTTCGTGAATTCATTTTGTTTGGAGACATCTTCACTGCAACAACATATAGTCCAAAAGATAAGGTCGCAGTCAAAAGTTAGGACACACCTACTCATTCAAGGGTTTTTTCTTATTTGTACTATTTTCTACATTGTAGAATAATAGTGAAGACATCAAAACTATGAAATAACACATATGGAATCATGTAGTAGTTAAACAAATCAAAATATTTTTTATATTTTGAGATCCTTTCAAAGTAGCCACCCTTTTGCCCTTGATGACGTTTTGCACACTTTTTGGGCAATTCTCTCAACCTAGCTTCATGAGGTAGTTACCTTGGAAATGCATTTTCAATTAACATGGTGGCCTTGTTAAAAGTTCATATTTGTGGAAATTCCTTTTCCCTTCTTTAATGCGTTTAGAAGCCGCAATCGTTGTGTTGTCACAAGGTGGGGGTGGTAATACAGAAGATAGCCACTATTGGGTAAATAACCAAGTCCTATTAGGCAAGAACAGCTCAAATAAGCAAAGAGAAAAGCAGTCCCATCAATTACTTTAAGTACAATAAGATCAATCGGAACATTTAAGAACTTGGAAGGTTTTCTTCAAGTGGCAGTCGCAAAAACCATCAAGTGCTATGATGAAACTGGCTCTCATGAGGACCGCCACAGGAAAGGAAGACCCAGAGTTACCTCTGCTGCAGAGGATAAGTTAATTAGAGTTAACTGCACCTCAGATTGCAGCCCAAATAAATGCTTCACAGAGTTCAAGTAACATACACATCTCAACATCAACTGTTCAGAGGAGTCAGGCCTCTGAACAGTTGAACAGAGGAATCAGGCCTTCATGGTCAAATTGCTGCAAAGAAACCACTACTAAAGGACACCAATAAGAAGAAGAGACTTGCTTGGGCCAAGAAACACGAGCAATGTGTTTATGCGTTACAAACATACATTTTCATTATGTAGTTCTTTAAAATCTGTAGGTTTACTAAATGGGTAGGTGATTATCAATTTAGAGCAGTCGGATTAAGTAATAGTAAAATTAATTGTATCAAATGAGAAGACAATTATATGAAAAATGTGAGGCTTGCATTGTAAAAGGAAATTACTTTATATGAACATGTATTTCAATGTGAAATATGTATTTCTAGATGAAAAACTGACTTAGTTTGGTGAAAATGTGACCGTGTGATTTTGTGTGTTGTACTTAGTCAATTGAAAATGTGCTAATAGTTTTGAAACAACTGCCTTTTTGATGATCTGTTATCAGTTTTGTACTAAGTGTTGTGAACATGTATAATCTCTCCCATTCTCCCTTATTTATCAAGCCACTCAGGGTGATGATGGGCTCTGTCCTGTTTGACAACAGTCTTTATACACTACATAGCCAAAAGTATCTGGACTCCTGCTCGTCGAACATCTCATTCCAAAATCATGGGCATTAATATGGAGTTTCAAGCTCCTTGGTGTCCACATCACCAACAAACTATCATCAAACTAACACATCAAGACAGTTGTGAAGAGGGCAACATTTGATCATATTACTCCAGTGCTAGCCTCTCTACACTGGCTTCCTGTTAAGGCTTGGGCTGTTTTCAAGGTTTTACTGCTAACCTACAAAGCATTACATTGGCTTGCTCCAACCTCTCTCTCCCATTTGGTCCTGCCGTACATACCTACACGTACGCTACGGTCACAAGACACAGGCCTCCTTATTGTCCCTAGAATTTTTAAGCAAACAGTTGGAGGCAGGGCTTTCTCCTATAGAGCTCCATTTTTATGGAATGTTCTGCCTGTCCATGTGAGAGACGCAGACTCTGTCTCGACCTTTACGTCTTTACTTTAAGACTTATCTCTTCAGTAGGTCCTATGATTGAGTGTAGTCTGGCCCAGGGGTGTGAAGGTGAACGGAAAGGCAATGGAGCGACGAACCACACTTGCTGTCCCTGCCTGGCCGGTTCCCCTCTCTCCACTGGGATCCTCTGCCTCTAACCCTATTACAGGGGCTGAGTCACTGGCTTACTGGTGCTCTTTCATGCCGTCCCTAGGAGGGCTGCGTTACTTGAGTGGGTTGAGTCACTGACGTGATCTTCCTGTCCAGGTTTGGTGCCACCCTCGAGTTCGTGCCGTGGGGGAGATCTTCGTGGGCTATACTCAGCCTTGTAAGTTGGTGGTTGAAGATATCCTTCTAGTGGTGTGGGGGCTGTGCTTTGGCAAAGTGGGTGGGGTTATATCCTGCCTGGTTGGCCCTGTCCGGGGGTATCGTCAGACGGGGCCACAGTGTCTCCCGACCCCTCCTGTCTCAGCCTCCAGTATTTATGCTGCAATAGTTTATGTGTCGGGGGGCTAGGGTCAGTTTGTTATATCTGGAGTATTTCTCCTATTTTATCCGGTGTCCTGTCTGAATTTAAGTATGGTCCCTCTAATATTCTCTCTCTCTCTCTCTCTCTCTCTCTCTCTCTCTCTCTCTCTCT
>NW_019943350.1:48242-61132 GCF_002910315.2 Salvelinus sp. IW2-2015
TCTCTCTCTCTCTCTCTCTCTCTCTCGACCTGAGCCCTAGGACCATGCCTCAAGACTACCTGGCCTGATGACTCCTTGCTGTCCCCAGTCCACCTGGTCATGCTGCTGCTCCAGTTTCAACTGTTCTGCCTGCGGCTATGGAACCCTGACCTGTTCACCGAACGTGCTCACCGAACGTGCTATCTTGTCCTGGACCTGCTGTTTTCGACTCTCTCTCTCTACCGCACCAGCTGTCTCTAACTCTGAATGATCGGCTATTAAAAGCCAACTGACATTTACTCCTGAGGTGCTGACCTGTTGCACCCTCTACAACCACTGTGATTATTATTTTTTATTATTTGACCCTGCTGGTCATCTATGAACGTTTGAACATCTTGGCCATGTACTGTTATAATCTCCACCCGGCACAGCCAGAAGAGGACTGGCCACCCCTCAGAGCCTGGCTCCTCTCTAGGTTTCTTCCTAGGTTCCTGCCTTTCTCTGGAGTTTTTCCTAGCCACCGTGCTTCTACATCTGCATTGCTTGCTGTTTGGGGTTTTAGGCTGGGTTTCTGTACAGCACTTTGACATCGGCTGATGTAAAAAGGGTTTTATAAATACATTTGATTGATTGATTGATAGTGCGTATGGTCCAGTACATCACTGGGGCCAAGCTTCTTGCCATCCAGGACCTATATAATAGGAGGAAGGCCCAAAAAATTGTCAAAGACTCCAGTCACCCTAGTCATAGACTGTTCTCTCTGCTACTGCATGACAAGCAGTACCGGAGCACCATGTCTAGGACCAAAAGGCTCCTTAACAGCTTCTACCCTCAAGCTATTAGACTGCTGAACAATTAATTCAAATGCCCCCCCCCCTTTGTTTTTACACTGCTGCTACTCGCTGTTTATTATCTATGCATAGTCACTTTACCCATACCTACATGTACAAATTACCTCGACTAACCTGTACCCCCGCACATTGACTCGGTACCGGTAACCCCTGTATATAGCCTTGTTGTTATTTTATTGTGTTACTTTTAATAGATTTTCTTTTAGTTTATTTAGTAAATATTGGTTAAGGGCTTGTAAGGAAGCATTTGGTGCATGTGACAAATAACATTTGATTTGATTTCTCCACTAGTTGTTGGAACATTGCTGCGGGGACTAGCTTCCATTYAGCCACAAGAGCATTAGTGAGGTGATGGTTTGATGTTGAGTGAGTAGACCTGGCTCGCAGTCGGCATTCCAATTCATCCAAAGGTGTTCGATGGAGTTGAGGTCAGGGCTCTGTGCAAGCCAGTCAAGTTCTTCCACATCAATCTTGACAAACAATTTCTTTATGGACCTTCTTTTTTGTACGGGGGCATTGTCATGCTGAAACAGGAAAGGGCCTTTCCCAAACTGTTGCCACGAAGTTGGAAGCACAGAATTGTCTAAAATGTCATTGTATGCTGTAGCGTTAAGATTGCCCTTCACTGGAACTAAGGGGCCTAGCCCAAACCATGAAAAACAGCCCCAGACCATTATTCCTCCTCCACAAAACTTTACAGTTGGCACTGTGCATTCGGGCAGGTAGCGTTCTCCAAATCTGCCAAACCCAGATTAGTCCATCACACTGCAAGATGGGGAGAAGTGATTCATCACTCCAGAGAACGTGTTTCCACTGCTCCAGAGTCCAATGGTGGTGAGCTTTACACCACTCCAGCCGACGTTTTGCATTGCGCAGTTCTTGTGCTGACGTGGCTTCCAGAGGCAGTTTGGAACTCAGTAGTTGTAGGAGGACAGATGATTTTTACTCACTACGTGCTTCAGCACTCGGTGGTCCCGTTCTGTGCGTTTGTGTGGCCTACCACTTCGCGGCTGAGTCGTTGTTGCTCCTAGACATTTCCACTTGTCAATAACATCACTTACAGTTTACTGGGTCTGCTCTAGAGGGTAAAAATTTGGCAAACTGACTTGTTGGAAAGGTGACATCCTATGACGGTGGCACGTTGAAAGTCACTGAGCTCTTCAGTAAGGCCATTCTACTGCAAATGTTTGTCTATGGAGATTGCATGGCTGTGTGCTTGATTTTATACACCTGTCAGCAATGAGTGTGGCTGAAATAGCCTAATCCACTAATTTGAAGGGGTGTCCACATACTTTCGTATATATCGTGTATAACCATGTTATGATGGTTCTGTTTGACAACAGTCACTATACGACCATGTTATGATGGCTCTGTTCTGTTTGACAAGTGACTATTCCTCTTATAATGCCCCGCCCACTTGACCCAGTTCCTGATGGAAGGTGATTGTTTTCCTCCATTCACAAGGGAGGTGTGTGCTAGCTCGGCAGGAGATTAGAAAGTACGCAGGGTGGCTTCGAGGCAACTCCCGTTCAAGAGAGGTGTTTTTTGGTATTTTTTTCAGATCTTAAATCTTCCATTCCTCGCAGTCGTTGCACGCCAACTCATGCTAGACTTTCTTCATTAGATGATGCAGCACAGGCGGTGCAGGAGAAAGGAGAACCCTTTCCTCCAATAAGCTTTCCTTGCAACGTAAACACATCACATAGCTCTCCTGAGATACAGTAAAGCCAATTGTGCCTTGACACGAAATTCTAGCTTACCATCACTGCTTCCCTCATTTTACAAAATGGAGATCTGGTGGGTCGAACTATTGAGAAGTGTCCAAGCCTACAGCCAATGCCAACCCGTGATCGATCTGGTGTTCCTACAGCACTGCATGAATAGCTCACGCTGTGTTTGGCACACATGTGTTTTCTGTGTTTTCATGGCCGCTCGATTTACCTCAGTCAGTCATTTCACGCAATCTACGTCTCTAGCCATCTCCTCACCACCTCAAGATTTTCACAGAAGTGGGCCGACACTCCGATGGATCCACTCCCAGTGTTTCAGAACATGAGTCCTCCTCCACTCTCTCAAGTTACAAGTCTCAGGTCTCATGCTCTCTGCTTTTCTTCAGTCAATTCCGTGTTTCTATTGTGCTTGCTTCATGTGCAGGTCAGGCGCAGTTTCACTACCGGAAAAGTCTCTGCTGGTTTCGTTTCATGTTCCATACACGTTAAGAGTGAACTGACCGTTTGCTCTCAGTTGAGTGGCTATTCAGTTCGAGCCTGACAACTGCTCAGTCAGATCGTCAGTCAGTCAGTCAGTTCACCAGTTCAGTGTCCAGAGTCAGGTGGCTCAGAATCTGCCTTACAGCCTGCTTCAGTCAGGCTCAGCTCAGTCAGTGAGCGGCATGGGGCTCTGTCCTCTAGTAAACTCAGTATCAGACACACCATCTCTTCCAAGTTCAGGTCTCAGTATCCATCAGCCACCAAAGAAGTGACATGAGGTTCACACGCCCGCTATGAGTCAGTGAATGTGGCTGGCGCGCTAGGACAATTCAGATCAGTCCATCTATTGAAAGGCTCAGTCTCAACCTCAGTCAAGGATCAGCACTCAGGTAGCAGTCCTATCTCAGCCTCGTCCATGTCAGCTCCTCAGTCCAGCTCCCAGTCAAGCTCTCAGTGTACACAGTCAGCCGTTAATCCAGAGAGGGGGATAATCCCTATCGTCTAGCTCCCGCCCCTAAATCTGGTCACCAAGTTCAGAAGGACGCAGTCCATGCCAGTAGGTTACAAGTCAAAGTGTCCTGCGAGCCCTATGCACAGCACAAATCGAACAACAACATATGTGGCCCATAGCTACCCGCTCAAAGTCCCCAGTTGTCTCAGTTCCTTCTAGTCCACAGTCAGGCCTTCCGTTCACGTCACAGTCAGCCAAGTCAACTCAGTCAGTTGATCACGCGCCAGGAGTTCAAGAAAATGGCATGATGGGTGGTGCGAGATTCAGTTCCAAGTGCAGCTCAGGTTTCAGGTAATCTATATCAGCCAGGTCAAGTTCCCGAAAGTCCTCAGATTTTCTACTCAGTCAGTTGATTCAGAGGTAATAAACAGGTCAGGTCATTTAGAATCTTTGAAGAAATGGTTCTTAAATGGCGAGAATCCACGTCAGTATCAGACTGAACTTCTTGGGAGTTGATCTTCTTTATTCAGGATGTTACGATTGACTCATAGTGATCAGTTCCACGCGATCAAGTCACATGGCGTGAGTCAGATGCGAGTTTCCTCAAGTGCGAGTATTGCTTCGAGGTGTTTTGGCAAACTTTACGGTTCCTTAATCACAGAATCGTGTCATGTCCACTCCAGTCAGTCAGAGTTTTTCAGGCTCAGATTCCAGTCAGTTTCTCCTCACAGTCCATATTCATCATCACGCTCACTACTCCAATGGTACATCAGACAATCAGTTTACATTCAAGTCAGATCAGCGGATATCAAGACCAATCGTCATATCAGATGTCTAAGACTTACAGTCAACGCAGCAGCTTATGCCAGTTTCCATGCAGCTAGACTCTTCAAGAAGGTCAGTCAGATCAGTTCAGAGAGCAATGGCGTCTCAGCTCCTCTAGCTCACTGTATTGACAAGAAAACGACACTCGTCTCTCTCCAAGATCCAGTGCAGTCCACCTCAGTTCACGAAATTCCTCAGTCAGTCCCGTTTTCAGTCAGTTCACTCAGCTGCTTCCGTCACGTACCAGTCAGTAGACTCTGTCAGTTCACAATCAGTCCATCAGATCAGTCTAGTCAGTCATCAAGCTCAGTCAGCTCATCAGTGCCAGTCAGTCCATTGTCAGTATCCAGTCAGCCATCCTCAGTCAGCCATACAGTCAGAACACATGGACAAGTGTCAACTCACTCACCAACTCAGTCCTATCCCTTTTGCACCCTCTCTTCTCTCAGTCTCGCGTCATCATCTCTCGCCTACCTCTCTCCTCAATCGCATCAGAAGCAATGTAAGACCTCCCCAGCTTAAGGCCCGTCAAATTCGTGTTCGAGCTCACCATGTTCAGTAAAGTACTAAGGTGGAGCCTGGGCCTCAGTGAAATGTCAGCTCTTCAGGCTGGTTCCGCCTCGTGTTGATTGAGAGTGAACGTCTATCCACACCTGGCTCCAATATCACCTATAACAGACATGAAAAAATGTACACATGCTCACTAAAGTAAAATACATGACATAATAATAATATTGTATAATTCCTGGTAGTACTATGAGCTATGTGAATACAAATTTAAAATAAATAAACCAACATAAGAAACATTGGTCAGACATTAACAATAGAACACAAAATATATATTTAAACTAAAACCGAGAGATGTGCCTTAGAACACATTGCGGGAAAAATTGATAAAGCGATACTCATACCGAAACCTTTCTAACGTTCAAACCCAACTGTCACCCGAGTCAAACGTATTGCTCACTCGAACCATCAAGGAAACTACCACACAGAGACTCACACTCATCACATCATGCGATTACACCACAGAAGGGACCCCTTCTGCACTGCTACTACGCTACCGCTGAATAAGTGCAGTCACAGTAACTTACACGGAGCTATAAACACCGACAACTCATGCGAGAGAGCGTCATCTGCCTCGTGCTCTCACTGATACTCTAAACCGAAAACCTGTCCACCAAGCCCTGTCTCTACCACTCTGAAATGATCGCTTTAAAAGAAGCCACTGAAAATATTCCTAAACCAAATACCTGTAGTGCACTAGTACGAGTTGACCCTTGTTGCCACACTACCTAACAATCACCATTAAACCCTATGTGATTATATTTATCTAATTTGAACCCTGGCTGCGTACAACCCACTACCGTTCCATCTATGAACCGTTGTGACATTGACACTATCTACCTATTGCACACAAGCTTACAACTCATCCGATCAATTCACATTACTAGATCTCCACGCCCAGACTTAACACGCCAGAAGAAGACTGGCCACAACCACTCTTAGCCAGCCCACCAATCCTCTGGCTCCATCCATACTAGAACTTTACATTACCTAGCGCATCTTCCTATCCTATCTTTAGGCAAGATACTTATCCACTAGCCACCAACCTGTGAGCCCTTCTGACATCTGCATTGCTTGCTGTTTGGGTTTTAAGACGCCTGGGTTTCCATAATCTAGACAACCTTAATGAACAATCTCAGTACTACAAGCTGAGCGCGGCTAGCAAGTCTATTAAATACTACTATACTAAAACACCACCACCAATATACCACAGAGTCTTATGAACGTAAACCTCTAGCGCGATCAATTTCTATTTGTATAGGCTTGAGCGTTATTGGTCTCCGAGATTTCATACACTTCTGATACACTTATCTCACCATGGAAGCGATTAGCACTCTACGATAGACTAACAGCCATATCTTCAGCTCCTGACGTCCACCCAGTTACGACTCTAAATAAGAGAGCGAAGCAACACAAGGCTCTCTTACACAAACACAAATTGGGAGACGATACAACGCGCGATCAATCATCACTAGTTCACTCACCCACCTAAAGCCATTCAACATTCAAAAAGCATCACAATCTTACCCTTCTCATAATTTATCATTAACTGACTTCTCACTACAACTGCAAACTGACAAGCAGTACGCAACCACCGTACATCATCATGACTACAACATCATCCAATTCAATGAACTACAATTTATTATATATTTTAGGTATATTTATTGTCAAACACCTCTCTTCACATCAGCTGCACTAAAGCAACACCAAACAACATGCCAGGACCAAAAAGGCTCCCTTGTCAAACAGTAGTATGTACCAGAAACCCCAGTCTATAATCCCCCAAACATGCAAGCAATGCAGGTGAGTAGCCACAGCACGGTGGGCCTAGGAATAACTCCCTCCAGATGGCCCAAAACCTAGAAGAAACGCTGGCTGTGCCGGGTGGAGATTACAACAGAACATAGGCCAAAAATGTTCAACATGTCAATAAATGACTCAGGCAATAAAGGCCCTCATAAAATAGTAAATCACCCTCCCAGTGACCAACAGCGTCAAGTTCCTCTAATAGCCGGCAGGCAGAACAAGTTGAAACTGAGCCCGAGCAGCAGCACGGCCCAGGAGTCATCATGCCTGGTAGTTCGCGAAGGCCATTGGGTCCTGAGCCCGGGCCCGATCCACTCCGGGAGATCGCAGACAAGTAAGAAAGAAAAGAAAGAGAAGATGAGAGTTAGAGGGAGCATACTTAAATATCACAACAGGACAACTTGGATAAGACAAGGAGAAATAACTCCAGATATCATTACAGACGACCCTAAGCCCCGGACCCCGAACACTTAAACAACTGCAGCATAAATAGCTGGACCGGCACTGAGACAAGTGAGGGGTCAGGAGACACTGGTGAGCCCATCCGATGATACCTTTGCCCCGGCAATGGGCCAAACAGATGGCAGGCCATATAATCCCAGCACGTTCACATTTGGCCAAGCACTAGCACCCCACACCCACTAGAGGGATAATCTTCAATCAACCACCAACTTACCATCCTGAGACAAGCGCAAGTAATAGGCCCACAAAGATCCTCCGCCCACGGCACATACCCCAAGGGGCGGGCGCCGTCAACCAAGACAGGCGAAGAAACCGTCAAGTGACTCCACCACACTCAAGTGGACGCACCACACCCTCAACTAGAAGGACCGCGCATGAGAAGGAGAACACGCAAGTAGGGGCGCCAGCGACTCAGCCGCCCATGCTCGATACCGCGGATTAGAGCGCGCAGCAGGAATCTCGTCCTGAGTGGAGTAGCCAGGGGGAAACTTTTTAACGCGTCTAAAGCCAGCCGCTGACATCCTAAGAGGTCAATTTCGCTTAGCTGCACACAGTGTCTATCCGTTCAACTCCACTCCACATCTTCACCTCTCGTGGACGTCTAGACCTACACCTCAATCATGTACCGGACCCTAACTGAAAGATGATTCTTCACCATAAGACTTATAAAGCGTTGACGAACCGAGTCTGCGTCTCTAACTTGCGTAAGGCTAACGACACAGTTCAATTAAACAATCTCGCCCAGCGCTCTTCTATATGACTCGGTAGCAGCAACAATCCCGCCTCCTTGCTGTTTCGCTAGAAATTCTGGGACAATTAGGAGGGCCGTGAGGTCATTCGCTGACACTGCGTAGATCAGCGGGGTATCCTGTAGCGTATTGGATATCGGGCTATGAGCTTTTACTAAGAATCTGAAGTATATTATAGTCGTTAAGTCAAGCCGTTATTAAATGCTTTGTTAGGTTTAGACTTTAGATAAAATTGGAAATTCAGGTGCTACCGCATTGAGGAGGCTCAGCACTGGAAATAATATTTTGATCTACATTTTTGCTGTGTCATCGGTGGAATTTACGAGGAGGCAGCCTCGCCCTATTTAGCACGTTAACGTGAAGTGTTATTTAGCTGCTTAGATTCCGGAGTGGAACGCGGGAAAGCGTATGTAGCATTGGCAGTAGTCTAGGGCCTCGATGAAGTAACCAAAAGCATGGAACCAATGTTATTGTGCAATCAATTTTTTTGGACAGTGAAATATCCAGATCTCTTGCAATGTTAGCCGTAGAGATATAAAAAGTCTGTCCTTAGAAACATCAATCATTAATAATGTATCGTTGTGCAACATATTATAAGAGACATTGAAAGTATTCATGGGTTCCAGAGTAAACTGCCAACGTTCACCTTTCATCTCAGTCTACATTTGAGAGTTATACGACTGATACAATACATCAGAAATCGTCATGAATTCAACAGACAGAGCGCCCGACGCTGAGTTGTTTCTTTAGGACCGCCCTTAGAACAAGCCATCTCTGTATTTTGTCCCGAGTTATGTACCACACAGAAAGTTTCCATTAAAAAGTGAAGTCCAGAATGCACTGGTTGATCACTTAGGGAAGGTATCTTGGAGCGAGTTAAAAACCCATTCGCAAGTGCCTTTCACACGCTATGTTTAAACCGATGGAACTTCCTTGTTAATTAGCCAACCCATTCCACCCAGGTGTATCAATTAGCCCATTAACATAAGGCTTTACGGGAACAGAATAAGCATGCCAAAAATGGCGAACCCATTAGTGCGGGTGGAGAAACAGCGCGCTGTCAGCAGACAAATCATTACAAAACAGTTACCCTCCGAGGAGCCAAGTAGAGGAGTTACAAAATGATAACACCAAGTCAGTAAAGTCAGCCAGGATTCAAAAAGAGGAGAATTCACTTCCCTATTGACTTTCATTGATCACCTTCACATATTGGGCTTTAACACAGCTCAAAAGAAACTACCCAATCTGTTTACTCAATGACTGTTATGTATTTCCCTATGACTAATAGCTAAGTCCCCAGTTTCATATATCACACACAATACTCTCCCGTTTTGTTTCGCAGAAACCAATTCTCATCGTTTATCTTCTAGTATAATGATGATGGAGGGGCCAGCTCTCAAATGCACGTCACTAACATTTTTGAGCGAGACAGGGGTCAGACGAGAAAATCCCGAAGAAGTAATCACCCGTATAAGTTGTAAGTAAGAGCATGTCAAAAACGATGTTATAATCATAAAGTCCCTCAGTGTTGTTTACGTCATAAATAATCAAAATGAGTTTCAACACGAACATACGAAGTAACATCGTCAAACATAAAAATGTGGAAACGAGAACGCCGCGCTTCTTATGTCCGCGCGTACTCTGTGCACCGAGAGATTGGAACACAGAATGTCCTAAAATTGTCATTAGCTTACCATATATCTGTAGCAGTTAGCGCAAGGTGTGCACTAAAAATATCACCTGAACCGTCACAGCGGAGACAACAGGGGCGTCTACGACGTCCGTCACCCATACCTCACAGGAGCAAAGAGAGGGAGTAGTGGATACTACTCATGCGCACCCAATCGATTTTTTCACCAGAATCACACAGGTTCTGAGCCTGACACAATTGTCTAAAGACGTTTGACATCTAGTGGAAGCCCTCACCTTACGGCGAACAGAGATGCATTTGATTTGCACTCACCAGTGAACTGGATATTCTGGCCAATAACGGCAATTCATATTAGAAAAATGTACAAACGACATACCAAAAATTCCCCCACGGTCGCGCCGATAGGGATTTTAGTTCTGCTGTCGCCTTCCTTCTGCTGAATGCCAAATAAGTATCCTCTTATTTACCACTAGCGAGACATATTTTCTAGTTCATTATTACCAGCTGTATAATTCATTCACTACCGATACTCCATCACCGCGATTACAATGAACTGCCAATATAGGTGAGAAAAGCGTATACCATTCCTGGCACTCCCGCACAGCACACAGCAAACGTTGGGCCTGCTGTTAATTTATCCCGGAACGAGAAACTCCTAAGCCCAGTACCAGGGGCCGGTCCCCCAAATGGTCGGTAGGAAAAAGCTTACACCACTCACCAGCCCGACCCGTCTTCCGGCATTGCGCTGGATTTTTTCGCTCGACTGGCCTTCCCAACGACGCACATTCTGGAATCCGAGTCGGATTATAGCCTGTAAGGAGACGAGACTGA
This sequence comes from Salvelinus sp. IW2-2015, assembly GCF_002910315.2. NCBI lineage: Eukaryota > Metazoa > Chordata > Actinopteri > Salmoniformes > Salmonidae > Salvelinus > Salvelinus sp. IW2-2015. Next base: position 58,628 of record NW_019943350.1, read on the forward strand.
GTCCTTGTGTTAGCGGTCTAACTACGTAGTGTCACGAAGCGACTCGACACCCACAAGGCAGGTGGTCAGAAGGTACCAGAATTCTGTGCGATTTGCACGTTGGCTAGCACGACTTCCGAACGGCCTAGAGTCGTTTGTCTGGCTGAGCACAGCCATAGAGCATTCGAGCGTTCAATGAGATCTACTAACCCAACTTACGCTTACCAGTTGTACTAGGTCGTCAGACATCTAGCAGGGTAAAACAATTTGATGGACAAACCCTGTGACAATAGTTGCAGAATAAGAGGATGACCAATCTCTACTGCAACGTGGTCACGTGAAAGTACAGCGTATAGATAGGTCCGTTAGATGAAGCGCCATTCAAGAACGCAGAAATGTTTTTGTCCTATGGAGAATAGCATGGCTTGTGCTGATTGTATGACCACCAACCCTGTCAACGACCATGAGTGGCAGTAAATCAGCCTAATCCCACTAATTTGACAGGAGTGTCCAGCAGTGCTCCAAGCTCTTCGTAGCCTTATGATCGTGTCACTAGCGCCATCGTATTTGTACGTTCTGTATGACGATCGAGTAGCGAGATGATAAGAGACACCAATGTTAAGGATGGCTCTGTTCTGTGTTGTCCCCGGACCCAAGTCTTTCCACTATCCTCTTCACTTTAATAAAAATAAGTAACAAAAATAAAAATATCAAAAAAATTGCCCCCGGCCCATTGACCCAGTCACTGATTGAGGAGGCGTGATTGTTTTCCTCGCCATCACAAGGTGATTGCGGGTGTGGTGTGTGTGTGGTGTGTGTGTGTGTGTTGTGTGTGTGTGTGTGTGCGGTGTGTGTGTGTGTGTGTGTGGTGTGCGTTGTTGTGTGGTGTGTGTGTGTGTGTGTGCGTGTGCGTGTTGTACCGTGTGGTGTGTGTGTGGTGGTGTGTCGTGAGAGGACCAACCTTGTATGTCAGTCACTGGAAGCAGATCCTCCAGGCGATGACAGTCTCAGAGTCCCACGGCATTTCAACCATGCTTCACTCCCACCAAACAGTGACTACTCACCACACTACTCTCCTATTATCCCCTGTCCCTCTCCCTCTCTAACTCTCTCCCTCGTCGTAATACTCTCTCTCTCGTACTACTTACCCTCTCAGTCACACTACCACTATGATACATGTGCTTCCAGCCCCCTCCCAACCTCATCCTCGATAATGAGGACAATTTACAATAGGACATTGTGTTTTGACAGGTTTTTTGGGGGGTCACTGGCTTCGCCACGTTGTTCTGTAGTTTTAATTTGCCAGCGTCGGACCTCCCACATACACAACACACACACGCTCCATACAAACCATGCCACAGAAACAGTCGTTGCTTTGAGTCACTTCAGACAGTTGGCAGCCCCCTCGCCATGACTGCTTCTTGGACAATCATGTCCCACGGTGTAAAGCCGTCACGGCAGGCCCAACGTGAGGACAGCTGAGAACGCGATAGAATGCTGTAAAACTCAGGCTTCATTTACTCAACTCATGTGTCTCCATGTTCCCAGTGTGTTTACAATATAATAAATATATAAATAATATCTCACAAAGAGAGAGACACACACACCACACACACACAACACACACACACACACACACCCACACACACACACACACACACACACACACACACACACAACACACCCAACCACCACACACACAACACACACACACACAATGAACCTCTGGTCACATGATGAGTAACCATGCCTGAAGACCTACACTTGCGCTACTCCCTGACCTAAAATGCCAAGACTTCACTCAACACCCTAACAGTATTGTCACAGGGGTCTAACTCTGATCACAGAACCTCTGGTACGTACGTGCCTTGTGGCCAGTGCACACATTAGACATTTATATGCAAACACACCCACACCACCCACCACCCACTCCTAACACAGACCTTCCCCAAACATGAGCTGCTCGGCTGGCTAGGGAGGGGCAGAGAGGCTGAGAGGGCCTCAGCCAGAGGGAATGCATTGCTGCCCATCTGTCAACACAGAGCTGGCTTCCCTGGCACACAGCAGCAAGGAATTTTATAAGCTACACCTCTGACCATTTCATAATAGTTGTCATCCCAAACGGCACCCTATTCCCTATATAGTGCATACTTTTGACAGAGGCCCACCATAGAGTGTTATTGGGATGCAGCCCCGGGCTGCCGGTCAGCACATTGGGAGTTTATAAGGGGCTTCTGTGTAAAAACTCCTTCGGGTCAAAGAAGTCAGATCAACCATACAATTTTGGTTGTAATTGTGTAATCATACCAAAACGTGAAATTCAACTTCTTATAACCCGAAGAAACCCTCTACGAAAGTTCAAGTCAGGAACGATGGTCCTGAAACTTGTTCAACTTCATCCAGTAACATTACATACATTAATATATACACACAGGTATGTGGACACCCCTTCAAATGAGTGGATTTTGGCTATTTCAGCCACAGCCCGTTGCTGACAGGTGTATAAAATAAAGCACAACAGCCTGC
>NW_019943350.1:61157-70311 GCF_002910315.2 Salvelinus sp. IW2-2015
AAGCACACAGCCATGCAATCTCCATAGACAAATATTGGCAGTAGAATGGCCTTACTGAAGAGCTCAGTGACTTTCAATGTGGCACCGTCATAGGATGCCATCTTTCCAACAAGTCTGTTGATCAAATTTCTGCCCTGCTAGAGCTGCCCCGGTCAACTTTAAGTGATGTTATTGAGAAGTGTGAAACGTCTAGCAGCAACAACGGCACAGCCGTGAAGTGGTAGGCCACACAAGCTCACAGATTGGGACCGCCGAGTGCTGAAGCACGTAGCGCATAAAAATCGTCTGTCCTTGGATGCAACACTATCTACCAATTTCCAAACTAACTTTGGAAGCCACGTTAGCCCACGAACTGCTCGTCGGGAGCTTTACGAAATGGGTTTCCATGGCCGAGCAGCCGCATACAACCCTGAGAACACCATGCGCAATACCAAGTGTCGGCGTAAAGCTCGCCGTGTTTGGAATCTGGAGCAGTGGAAACGTGTTCTCTTGAGTGAGGAATCACACTTCACCATCTGGCAGTCCGACGGACAAATCTGGGTTTGGTGGATGCCAGGAGAATGCTACCTGCCAGAAAAAAAMCGGGAAAAGACAGGAACCTTCCCACTTGCCATGATTGGCTGAGATAATGGATGGGCTGGACATGCCGGGAAATGAGTTTGGATTGGTCTGCCATGTAGCATGCTTCTGTCTGTAACGTGAGCTGTTCAGTATGTGTTRATAGTCCTTTCTACCACTGCTTTTATTAAAKATATAACGTTAGCCATCGAGAACTACAAAGGTTTTGCAACTTTTCTCCACAACATTGATGCCCTGAATTTAGCAGGCGCTATCGACAGATCAGTTGGAAAAAGTGATGGTCTACTTTCTGCACACGCCACGGTCAGTGTGAACCGGAGTGACACAACGCTGGSCAAACMAGATTTATTTATTTTATTTATTTCACCTTTATTTAACCAGGTAGGCTAGTTGAGAACAAGTTCTCATTTGCTTTTTCCGTAATTTTTKGGGGAAATCTGACACAGTGGTTGCATTAAGGAGAAGTATATCTTTAATTCTGTGCATAACAGTTGTATCTTTTATCAAAGCTTATGATGAGTATTTCTGTAAATTGATGTGGCTCTCTGAAAATTCGCCGGATGTTTTCGAGGCACAACATTACTGACCATAATGCGCCAATTTAAACTGAGATTTTTGGATATAAATATGAACTTTATCAAACAAAACATAAATGTATTGTGTAACATGAAGTCCTATGAGTGCCATCTGATGAAGATCATCAAAGGTTAGTGATTAATTTTATCTCTATTTCTGCTTTTTGTGACTCCTCTCTTTGGCTGGAAAAAAGCGACACAAATTCATTGCTTTAACAAATTATGAAAATGTTGAGCAATGTAATAAAGTAATGACTTTTCAAATAAGTTACGTTACATGTTATGTTAGCTGAAAATTTGTTAGCTACGCTATCCTTACGAACCGCATAGCATTACAGCAGTAGGTACCGATATGTTAGCWAGCCGTAAGAAGTTAAGGGCTTGTAAAGTGTTTCACTGTATGGTCTACACCTGTTGTATTCAGCACATGTGACAAATACAATTTGATTTGATTTGTTTACCACATGGCCTCACGTAAATCCTGAAAGAGATGGGTAGGGCTAAGGCTTAAGAGGGTGTGAACAATGCTGAATGGTTGTAGACAAAGAAGAGCTCTCCAGTAGGTGTACCAAATCATACAAGGGCCATTTTCTCAAAAGTGGGATTACAAGTTTATCAACTTTCAAAGCAGAATTACTTTCCCATTGTTCCTCAACTGTAGTGTATGATATACCATTTTCTAGCTCTGTGTCTCTACTTTTATCCAATGTAAAAAACACAATTTCAAATTTTGCTACATAAGACCGAATCGAGGTGGTCGGTCACATATGTCAACTTACCCTCGTTCTCTCTCTTGCTGTTTTTCAGCAACAGTTTTTGAAAACCATCCATCAGCTATCATAACCTTAAAGGGATAATTCTAAATTGCAATTATTTCGCCTCTATGGCCTATCTATTGCCTTACCGCCCTACTCTTCTACATTTGCACACACTGTACATAGATTTTTATATTGTGTTATTGACTGTACGTTTGTTTATTCCATGTGTAACTCTGTGTTGTTGTTTTTGTCCCACTGCTTTTCTTTATCTTGGCCAGGTCGCAGGTGTAAATGAGAACTTGTTCTCAACTGGCCTACCTGGTTAAATAAAGGTGAAATAAATAAAACTACAATTTTAAATGATCCACCCCAAACCACAAATTACTATAATTAACAGTGATAAACAGTGTTAAATAACACTAACATGTGAAAACAATATTTTTTGTGAACAMATKTTTCATTCTGTTGTAATAACAAGATTGGTAGAAAGGTGAAAATCATTTTTGGAAATATGTTGCAGCTCAAGTCTACTTCAATAGCCACAATGTTCTCTCTCTCCCTGGGCTGACTGGCTAGCTAGCTAGAAAACATAGATACACACAATAATATCAAAGTGAATATCAACATATGAAAAAGCTAGCTGGCTGTAAAATGAGTCTCTCACCAAGTTGCAGTTCCTCTCTGCCCAGAGCGAGAGCAGCGTTAATTTGCATTCCCACAGAGATCATTTTAAGGAGATTTGTAAGTCGCTCTGGATAAGAGCGTCTGCTAAATGACTTAAATGTAAATGTAAATGTGAGATGGGAAACCCAATTAGAATCGGATTGTGTGATGATTGGCTTAACAACGGCGTGACACGACATGCTAACGTGAATGCAATTGTTCAACTGTCAAGTTGGGTCGGTGTTTTTCCATTTATTGTCCAATTGTATTCCTATCTCCTTTCTTTAATATCTCTGTTTCCCACATACGGCATATTGCAACATGGTACTTGAAGGAGAAATGGAGGTGAATCATTTGGTACAGTTTTTAGATTGAGCACATCTAAGCGATCCTTTCTACCAGCAGGGGTGTTTCAGTGCCAGCAGCCCCGCATAGGACTTCCTGCCATCACATCGTCTGGCTCAGAGGATCTTCCCCTGGAGACGAGGCCATTCCCCAAACTATTTCATAAAATGTTATATTGCATTCCGTCTTTATTGTTCATACAGCCTGTACTCGATTGAACTAGCCATGTTCATGCAACATTATGACATTGATAAAGTATGTTGTTGTCGTAGCTTTTTGCCAGGACGGAAGGACTGCATATAAATCTCCACAACATCTGTGCCCTCCAGAGTTAGATGGATGAAGTGAAAGGATGTTCATTCAGTCCAGTCAGTTGCAAATAACTGACAAGGGTATTTGGCACCACCATCTCTCCTCTCCTCTCCTCTCCTCTCCTCTCCTCTCCTCTCCTTCCTCTCCTCTCCTCTCCCTCCTCTCCTCTCCTCTCCTCTCCTCTCTCTTTCCTTCCTCTTCTCTCCTCTCCTCTTCCTCCTCTCTCTCTCCTCTCCTCTCCCCATCATCACCTCACCTCCCCTCATCTCCTCTCCTCCCCTCTCCTCTCCCATCATCACACCGTCTCCCCTCATCTCATCTCATCCCCTCTCCTCTCCCGTCATCACCTCACCTCCCTCATCTCCTCACCTCTCTCCCTCATCTTCTCACTTACCTCTCCACTCCTCCTTTCCTCTCACACTCTTTACTTACCTCTCCTCCTCTTCTCTTTCCGCTTCTCTCCTTTCTCTTTTCTTCCCTCCTCTCCTCCTAGCCTGATATTAATGAATGGTGTTCACTATGTGGGCCTGGAAATGTGAAGCCCAGAAAGCAACACTTGAGTGATGATTCTGTCTGTGCCAGTATCCTGCGCACATACACATACACACAAACGCCTGACCTGCTGTGACACAGGGGCTCGCTGTATCAGATAGGCCACTGTCACAGGAGCAATAAACGAGCACAGGCCCTCCTCTCATACTGTCACTGTCTGTTAGATAGAGACAGGCACTCCACTCTATACTGTCAGTCTATTAGATAGAGACAGGCCCTCCTCCATACTGTCATGTTAGATCGAGACAGGCCTCCTCTCATACTGTCACTGTTGTTAGATAGAGACAGGCCCTCCTCTCATACTGTACTGTTTGTTAGATAGAGACAGCCCTCCTCTCATACTGTCACTGTTATTAGATAGAGACAGCCCCTCCTCTCATACTGTCACTGTTTGTTAGATAGGACAGCCTCCTCTCATACTGTCACTGTTAGATAGAGACAGGCCCTCCTCTCATACTGTCACTGTAGAGACAGGCCCTCCTCTATACTGTCACTTGTTCGATAGAGCAGGCCTCCTCTCATACTGTCACTGTTAGATAGAGACAGGCCCTCCTCTCATACTGTCACCTGTTAGATAGAGACAGGCCTCCTCTCATACTGTCACTGTTAGATAGAGACAGCCCTCCTCTCATACTGTCACTGTTAGATAGAGAACAGGCCCTCCTCTCAACTGTCACTGTTAGATAGAGACAGGCCCTCCTCTCATACTGTCACTGTTAGATAGAGACAGGCCCTCCTCTCATACTGTCACTGTTATTAGATAGAGACAGGCCTCCTCTCATACTGTCACTGTTTGTTAGATAGAGACAGACCCTCCTCTCATTACTGTCACTGTCTGTTAGATAGAGACGGCCCTCTTCTCATACTGTCACTGTCTGTTAGATAGAGACAGGCCCTCCTCTAATACTTGTCACTGTTAGATAGAGACAGGCCTCCTCTCATACTGCCACTGTTAGGTAGAGACAGGCCCTCCTCTCATACTGTCACTGTCTGTTAGATAGAGACAGGCCCTCCTCTCATACTGTCACTGTTAGATAGAGACAGGCCCTCCTCTCATAATGTCCCTGTCTGTTAGATAGAGACAGGGGAGGAGAGGAGGGAGGGAGGGAGGGAGGAGGGGAGGGGAGGGGAGGGGAGGAAAGGACAGGGAGAAGAGATTAGACAGGAAGATGCATAGAGACAGAGAGACATGTACAGTGTCTTCGGAAAGTATTCACACCCCCTGACGTTAACAACATTTTGTTATGTTACATCCTTACTCTAAAATTGATATATATTTTTTTAAATCCTTATCATTCTACACACAATACCCTATAATGATGAAGCAAAAAACGGTTATTAAATTTTTGGGGCTAATTTATAATTTWAAAAAAACGGAAATATCGCATTTAGTATCAGGACCCTTTACTCGATTACAGCATTGAGTCTTCTTGGGTATGACACTACAAGCTTGGCACATCTGTATTTGGGGAGTTTCTCCCATTCTTCTCTGCAGATCCTCTTAAGCTCAGTCAGGTTGGATGGGGAGCGTTGCTGCACAGCTATTTCCAGGTCTCTCAAGAGATGTTCGATCGGGTTCAAGTCCGGGCTCTGGCTGGGCCACTCAACGACATTCAGAAACTTGTCCTGAAGCCACTCCTGCATTGTCTTGGCTGTGTGCTTTCCTGCATTGTCTTGGCTGTGTGCTTAGAGTCTTTGTCCTGTTGGAAGGTGAACTTTCACCCAGTCTGAGGTCCTGAGAGCTCTGGAGCAGGTTTTCATCAAGGATCTCCCTGTCTCCCTCTGCTCATCTTTGCCTCAATCCTGACAAGACTCCCAGTCCCTGCCGCTGAAAAACTTCCCACAGCATAATGCTGCCACCCCCATGCTTCACCATAGGGATGGTGTCAGGTTCCCTCCAGATGTGGCACTTAACATTCAGTTCAAAGAGTTCAATCTTGGTTTCATCAGAACAGAGAATCTTGTTTCTCATGATCTGAGAGTCTTTAGGTGGCTTTTGGCAAACTCCAAGCAGGCTGTCATGTGCCTTTTACTGAGGAGTGGCTTCCGTCTGGCCACTCTACCATAAAGGGCTGATTGATGGAGTGCTGCAGAGATGGTTGTCCTTCTGGAAGGTTCTCCCATTTCCACAGAGGAACTCTAGAGCTCTGTCAGAGTGACCATCGAGTTCTTGTCCACTTCCCTGACCAAGGCCCTTCTCCCCCGATTGCTCAGTTTGGCCGGGCGGCCAGCTCTAGGAAGAGTCTCGGTGGTTCCAAACTTCTTCCATTTGAGAATGATGGAGGCCACTATGTTCTTGGTGACCTTCAATCAGTGGTGGGCCGTCAGGGCCTGCAAGGCCTTCTCTGCTGGCCTAAACATCATCAGAATATAATTTTTTTTTAAATATATTTTCCCACAAATATGTATTAAATTATTCCCCAGAGTAAGAGTTATACTCTTCATTTCATAGCTTTCCTCTTGGTTGCACTGCTTCCAGCCCCAGGTTGAGATTTGGAGGGCTGGTCTTTATGTTAGATCTTTTATCCAATCATATTCAGCCATCATGTGTTGCCAGGGGTCTAAAAAATTCTGCTCTCAGGCCTTCAGAATCAACAGTGCGGGCGCTTGTAGCTAAAGTGAATGGAAATTAAAAATTGTGTCAACCAATCAGCTTTAGAGTTGGCTATTGTACGCCTGCTGGCTGGCTCCAGTGTTACACAGGAGCCAGCTAGCAGGCGTAGGCGCGCCACGTCTTTTGATTGGATTACCAATATTGAGAGGCAGGTCCTATGGGCAGGTCTATGCAGATCTAGGAAACTCTACTAAGCTTTTTTGAAACCCACAATGGCGGAAGGAGGAGAAAATATCGATTTCGTCGAGGATATAATTATAACGCCATTCTCAAGACAAACTTTTCAAGAAAAGTTAGACATTGTAAGGAGAGTCGCCCGACGCCACAAAGCCGTCACAGGCGGGAAAGGGGTTCGTTCGCTCGCCACTTTCAAAGTTTCAACTACGAGCGCTGTCAATGCTCAAAGGGCTCCGAAAGCACTGCAAACTGTACTGCTGGGAATGCTATTATTTTGCAAGTGATCGATTTGGGTTTGGAGCCACACTGGCTTTGCAAACTTGAGTTGTCTGTTAAACACTGTTTACCCAAAATTCTATTTTCAATTTCAAGGTGACGCAACGCCTGGTTATACTGCGTCTGTTCTAAATGTATAGTGTCTAGAGCCATGGCATAATGATGATTAATAAGAGGTGGATTATTCGGGTGGACTGTGTAGTACCTCACTGAAGCCTAGGCCCCAGGCCACGGCACCCACTGCCTTCAATGCTGCCAAAATGTTTACTACCAACCCCAGATCTGGCCCTCGACACAATTCTGTCTCAGAGACTACGAACAATTCCTTCGACCTCATGGCTTGGTTTTTACTCTGACATGGGCTGTCAACTGTGGACCTTATATAGACAGGTGTGTCCTTTCCAAATCATGTCCAATCAATTTAATTACCACAGGTGGACTCCAATCAAGTGTAGAAACATCTCAAGGACAATCAATGGATACAGGATGCACCTGAGCTGCCAATTTCGAGTCTCATAGCAAAGGGTCTGAATAATTATGCAAATTAGGTATTTCTGTTTTTATTTTTAAAACATTTACAAACATTTCAAAAAGACTCTTGCTTTGTCATTATGGGGTATTGTGTGTAGATTGATAAGTTAAAAAAATAAATTTTAGGACAAAGCTGTATCGTAACAAAAACGTGGAAAAGTCAACGGGTCTGAATACTTTCTGAAGCATGCATATATAGAGAAACATATAGAGTCAGAGAGACAGAGTCAGAGAGTCAGAGAGAGAACATTTTCCTGTGACCCTCAGCCTCCACCCCCCATAATACAATAGCCTTATGAAACCCTGCCATATCAAAGGTGACTGCAAGAGAAACACACACACCACACACACCACACACACCACCACACACACACAACAACAACACCACACACACACACACACACACACACACACCACACACACACACACACACACACACACACACACACACACACACACACACACACACACACATAAACACAAACACACATACGTACTGTGTGGCAGGTACTGTACAGGAGCCTTCAATGATCCAGGGCAGGGCCCGGTTGAGTTGAGACCACAGAGGACAGAGAGGTGTTTACAGCTCTCAGGTTTATTATTAGACCTTTATATTTACCTCTCTTAGCCATGGTTGACTGGCTCACTGGCCCACAGGCCAGTTTACACCACTGGGGTCAACTAGTCTATCTGAGAGTCTGAGAAAAACCCTTGAATGAGTAGGTGTGTCCAAACATTTGACTGGTACTGTATATCTACTGCATATATATATATACATTTACATTTGAAGTCRGAAGTTTACATACACTTAGGTTGGAGTTATTAAAACTYGTTTAATAACTCTGCTTCTACACCTGCATTGCTTGCTGTTTGGGGTTTTAGGCTGGGTTTCTGTACAGCACTTCGAGATATTAGCTGAGATATTAGCTGATGTACGAAGGGCTATATAAAATAAACTTGATTGATGGTTTTTCAACCACTCCATAMATTTCTTGTTAACAAACTATAGTTTTGGCAAGTCGGTTAGGACATCTACTTCGTGCATGACACAAGTAATTTTTCCAACAATTGTTTAGACCGATTATTTCACTTATAATTCACGATATCACAATTCCAGTGGGTCAGAAGTTAACATGCACTAAGTTGACTGTGCCTTTAAACAGCTTGGAAAATCCCAGAAAATTATGTTATGGCTTTAGAAGCTTCTAATAGGCTAATTGATATCATTTGAGTCAATTGGAGGTGTACCTGTGGATGTATTTCAAGGCCTACCTTCAAACTCAGTGCCTCTTTGCTTGACATCATGGGAAAATMAAAAAAAATCAGCCAAGACTTCAGAAAATAAATTGKAGACCTCCACAAGTCTGGTTCATCCTTGGGAGCCATTTCGTCTGAAGGTACCACGTTCATCTGTACAAACAATAGTACGCAAGTATAAACACCATGAGACCACACAGCCGTCATACCACTCAGGAAGGAGACACGTTCTGTCTCCTAGAGATGAACGTACTTTGGTGCGAAAAGAGCAAATCAATCCCAGAACAACAGCAAAGGAACATGTGAAGATGCTGGAGGAAACAGGTACAAAAATATATATATCCACAGTAAAACAAGTCCTATATCGACATAACCTGAAAGGCCGCTCAGCAAGGAAGAAGCCACTGCTCCAAAACCGCCATAAAAAAAGCCAGACTACGGTTTGCAACTGCACATGGGGTCAAAGATTGTACTTTTTGGAGAAATGTCCTCTGGTCTGATGAAACAAAAATAGA
>NW_019943350.1:76266-103372 GCF_002910315.2 Salvelinus sp. IW2-2015
TGGTGTAACTTGAGTCAGGTTTTGTAGGTCTTGCTCGCCACGATGCATTTTCTTTCAGTTTCTGTCCACACAAGTTTTCTGTAGAATTGAAGGTCAAGCTTTTGTGAGTGAGTCACTCCAGATACCTTGAATTTAATTTGGTCACTCCTAAGCCATTTTGCCACAACTGTTGGGAATGTATGCTTGAGAGGTCTGTGCCATCTGATGAAGACTACGCATTTGCGACCAAGCTTGCTGATGTCATGAAGTAACCTGATGCAGTCTCTGATACGCATTATTTGCTTGCATTAATGTATCACAAATTTTTCCATTCCTCATGATGCCAATCTATTATTTGCACCAGTCCTTCCGTGTGTCAGTCAACACAACTAAATGATGCTCGGCAACCGCGTGCTTGTGCATCGCGTTGGGATCGCACAGATTGGCTCTCTTCTCGGTATTGGCAAGCATCTCTCCTTTTCCTCAAAACATAAGATGGTCATTTATGGCTGAACACGTTCGCGAGCAAGGAGGCCTACAAACCTGACTCAGTTACACCAGCTCTGTCAGGAGGAATGGGCCAAAATTCACCCAACTTATTGTGGGAAGCTTGTGGAAGGCTACCCGGAACGTTTGACCCAAGCTGAACAATTTAAAGGCAATGCTACCAAATACTAATTGAGTGTATGTAAACTTCTGACCCACTGGGAATGTGATGAAAGAAATAAAAGCTGTAATAAATCATTCTTTCTACTATTATTCTGAYATTTCACATTCTTAAAATAAAGTGGTGATCCTAACTGACCTAAAACAGGGAATTTTTGCTAGGATTAAATGTCAGGAATTGTGAAAAACRGAGTTTAAATGTATTTGGCTAAGGTGTATGTAAACTTCTGACTTCAACTGTAMATTTTTTGCATGTTATTTTGGCATTAATACGTGGCACATATCGGTTTGAAAACAATGTAAAAAAACAAACATCATTGAGTTAATAAAGCCACATACAAACATGGTCTCTTTTTTGCTTTCTTGAGTCAGGCAGCTCCAAAATGCAGGTGTTTCACCCTAACGCAGTACTTTCTGTGGTGGGGCAGCCAGCGGAAAATACGAAATGTAGGAGTTGGTAATGTTCTCTAGTTGCGCAGTGATTGGCTCAGTGTTCTGTCACTCTTGGGGATACTACATCACTGCAAAATCTACAGGGAGAGCTCGAAAATGTAAGCCCCTTTGGTGCTGCCATAGAGTTACATTAGAAGTGGCCTTCGATGAAGGCTTAATGTCACTGGCCACAGATAAAATTACGTCAAATGACATACAGTGCCTTGCAAAAGTATTCACCCACCTGGGCATTTTTCTATTTTTGTGCATTGCAACCTGTAATTTAAATAACATTTTATTTGGATTTCATGTAATGGACATACACAAAATAGTCCAAATTGGTAAGTGAAATGAAAAAAATKACTTGTTTACATTTTTTTWAACAAATTTTAAACGGAAAAGTGGTGCGTGCATGTGTATTCACCCCCTTTGCTATGAAGCCCCTAAATAAGATTTGGTGCAACCAATTACCTTCAGAAGTCACATAATTAGTTAAATAAAGTCCACCTGTGTGCAATGTGTCACATGATCTGTCACATGATCTCAATATATATACACCTGTTCKGAAAGGGCCCATAGTCTGCAACACTACTAAGCAAGGGGCACCAGCACGAAGCAAGGGGCACCACCACTAAGCAAGGGGCACCACCACTAAGCAAGCGGCACCACCACTAAGCAAGGGGCACCACCACTAAGCAAGGGGCACCACCATAAGAAAAGGGCAGACCACCACTAGCAAGGGGACACAAAAAATAGGGGCCCACATACAAGCACACTTCCCTACCAGGCAAAGGGCACAATAACAAATAAGCAATAAAAGCAGGGACACACCACTCAGCAGGGCACCACACTAAGCAGACAGCACTTCCACTAAAAAGGCCCACTTAAAAAGGAACACCACTAGCAAGGGGCACACACTAAGGAAGGGCACTTCCACTAGCAAGGGCACCACCACTAAGGCAAAGGCAACACATAAGCAAGGGGCACACCACTAGAAGGGCACCACAATAAGCAAGGGCACCACACTAGCAAGGGGAATATATACAAACAAACTAGCCAAAGGCAACACATAAGCAAGGGGCACCACATAAGAAAAACTATGCAAGGGGCACAAAGCAAGTGGTACATAGACAAGGAGCTCTACAAACAGATATATAGATCAGGTTGGATTTTAAATTCCGAAACTTTCGAACATAACCCACAATATAAAAATCAATTTATTAAACATTTAAAAGATATGGCACAAACAACAAACCTGCCAGAGAGGGCCACGCACAAAAGGAGGGCATTAATCATGAAGATAAAAAGAGAACCCTGAAGGACTGGAAAGCAAACGGAGATTGAGAATCTGTCATAGACAATTTAAAGCCGGTAACTCACAGAGTTGGGATTTAAGGAAGAAGTGGTCAGAAAAAAGCCATTGCTTAAAGGTAAAAATAAGCAAAGCAGTTTGTGTTCCGCCAAAGCATGTGGGAGACCCCGAACACATGGAAAAGGTATCTGGTTAGATGAAATACAAATTTCGCATTATTGGCTCAAAAATGTATGTTTTTTTTTAGGCGAAAACACTTCATCACATCGAAGAACACATCCCAGCACATGAAGCATGGTGGGTGCGCATACATGCTGTGGTGTATGTTTTTGCATCGACAGAGGGTAAAGAAACTTGGTAACAATTAGAATGATGGATTGCGCTAATCCAAGATTTATGAGGAAACTTGTTTTCAGTCTTCAAGAGTTTTTGACTGGACGGGGGTATCCTTCCAACAGGAAACGAATCTCGTCACAGTTGTCTTACCTATTTAAGTGAGTGAAGGACCAAGCGCCGCAGTGTATAACAATATTCTCTTTAAATGAACGAAAACGAACAAACCTATACAAAATTACTAACAAAACAACAAAGGACAACGTGAAAGCCTATCACGATAAGTGCCGACAACTGGCAACTTAACTAAGGTCACGTCCTGACTTATATTCATAATTATATATTGTCTTTGGTTTAGTTGGTCAGAGTGAGCTGGGTGGGCTTCTATTTATGTGTTTCTATGTTGGGTTCATTTTCAATTAGCGTGATATGGTTCTCATCAGGGGAGGTGTTTTAACGTTCCTCTGGATTGAGAACCATATTAAGGTAGGCTGTTCTCACTGTTTGTTTGTGGGTGATTGTTCCTGTGTCAGTGTTTGTACCACACGGGACTGTTTCGTTTCGTTCGTTCGTTCGTGTGTTCCTTCCTGTTCGTGCGTTCAGGTGTTTTGTTCTCAAGTTCAGGTCTGTTCACGTCGTTTGTTATTTTGTAGTTTGTTCAAGTGTTTTTCGTCTTCGTTTAAATAAACGAGATTATGTCTTCACAATATGCTGCATTTTGGTCCAATCCTTGCTCCTCCTCAGAAGAGGAGAAAGACGAGCGTTACACATAGACAATCACCCACAAACTACCTAATGACTATGGCTGCCTAAATATGGCTCCCAATCAGAGACAACGATAGACAGCTGTCTCTAATTGAGAACCAATCCAGGCAACCATAGACATACATACACCTAGACTAAACACTGCCCCATAAACATACAAAAAACCCTAGACAATACAAAACACATACATCCCCMATGTCACACCCTGGCCTAACTAAAATAATAAAGAAAACATTTACATTTACAAAGATAACTAAGGCCAGGGCGTGACAGCATACTGCTAAAGCAACACATTAGTGGTTTAAGGGGAAACATTTAAATGTCTTGGAATGGCCTAGTCAAAGCCCAGACTTCAATCAAATTGAGAATATGTGGTATGACTTAAAGATTGCTGTACACAAGCGGAACCCATCCTACTTGAAGGAGCTGGAGCAGATTTGCCTTGAAGAATGGGCAGAAATCCCTGTGGCTAGATGTACCAAGCTTATAGAGACATACCCAAAGAGACTTGCAGCTGTAATTGCTGCAAAAGGTGGTTCTACAAAGTATTGACTTTGGGGAGATGAATAGTTATGCAYGCTCAAGTTCTGTTTTTTTGTCTTATTTCTTGTTTAACAAGAAAAAATATTTTGCATCTTCAAAGTGGTAGGCATGTTGTGTAAATCAAATGATACAAACCCCACAAAAATCTATTTTAATTCCAGGTTGTAAGGCAACAAAATAGGAAAAATGCCAAGGGGGGTGAATACTTTCGCAAGCCACTGTATCTACCGTAGCTTTGATTGGACTGATCATGTCAACATCATACTTTCAAAATCTTACCTAGCAGTCGTCATCATGAATGAAGTCGACAATCTACTGGTAAATCCTTTTCAATCACTGTCATATGAAGAGAAATTATGAGGAGAAATTATAGATAAAACGTATTGTGGACAAAAAATTACACAAGTTGGAAATCGCAAATTCAACAATGAGTGGTTTGGAAGGAATCAGTGGCTAACTGCAGCATTGCAAAGCATCACTAGCCTGCTATTCAGTGGAGTGGGTGTGTGGTCCAAGTCTGGGTCTCTTTTCCAAGCTTAAAAGGATAAACATTCAACATTGGCCATGCTATCAATCCAGCGTTCAAAACTACTAGAAACTCGGAACTGGGAAATCTCAGACTTCAGTCAGTTCAAGACAACTAGGTCAGGCTGGGAAAATACGTTTTGAATGGTCATCCAACTCGGAATTCCAAGTTGGGAACTCGGGCCTCTTTCTAAAGCTCTGAGCTGAAGACCACTGGCGGCATAATTCAACCTTGTTTTTTTCTGAGTTCCCAGTTGTCTTGAAAGCACCATAAATTCCCAGAATGCCAGACTTTGATTACAAAATTGAAGAACCACCGCGCCACCTTCCTGTTCAAGTGAGCACAGCACAGAAGGTGAGTAAAAAAATGTATTGTATGCTGCTGCATAAATGATGTAATATGTCAGGGAGATATGTATACTGTAGCTAAGAAAGTAATACTAAGTGTAGTGTTGTAAGCTGTTAGTAGCCCATGTGCCTCAACCTAATAATTTGGTCCCTTTTCCACTCATAACTTAGCCTACAGTTTTAGGCTAAGACTTAGCCTACTGTTTAGCCTGTTTTAGAGAAATGTCATCATTGAATATTRTAAGACCTGTCATTGTATGCTTATATGCCCCCTTTATTTATCATACGGTTCTGACTTGGTGTACAGGGAGAATACTGTAAGAACGGCCCCGGTTCTGAATTCTGTCTCTGTACATTTCAAAAGTGCTGAACAAATAGTTATATTGACTACGTCCGTCCTAGCTCTCTCATTAATGTCTTAATCTAAATCTTATGGATTGCCTCTTATCCACTCGTCGTCCCCTTATGCCATAGTTTTTACATGTCAATTGTCAGTAGAAACAACATGTATTATGMGAAAATTGTTCATTTCTAGGTTTTGCAGTAAAATCAATAGAGGAAGACAAGTGTTTTCCAATGACATCGTCGGTGTGCATCGTGTGATGTCAACCAATTAATTATAAAGGCATTGTCTATTAATTATATACTTATTGATTGAAGATGTCATTGGAAACACTTATCTTCCTCTATCGTTTTTACTGCAAAACCTAGAAACGCGTCATTTTCTTATATGTTGATGTTAGGGTGGTGCTGGATGGATATGAAGCTGAAACATGTGGAAATGTCCCTTTAAGCCAAACTAAGCTASYAGTGTTATTACAAGTCTAACTTAAACATTCATTGAAAGTTGAGGAAGTTATTCAAAAACCTCCATGCAACCTAAAAATGAATGTTTCCAGAATAGGCAACATTTTTCACATTCGTTCTTAGAAAGTTTTAAAAAACGTTCCGTTTTACGGGTCTGGAAATGTACAGTATGGCTTCGTTCCCAGAATCAATGAGAAACCAAAAACTTACATTCCCACAACATCCAAGGAACCAAATGTGCTAGCTGGGTGCTCTCTTATAATTTAAAAAGTCCACAAAAAGTCCCACTGTACATAACATCATTATTAACCTTTAGACGTACGAGTTACCATAGCAATCTCAGGGATGGCTAACTCTGGAAATTTCTTTCGTTTTTTTGCACCTTGTGGAATAATCTTAAAAATTCAAATTCAAATTTATTTTGGTGCCTCTAGGGCAATTCAGACTGCTGATTGAGGACCTTCTTACTGAAGAATGTGTTTCTTTTCTATGATCTGGTTTTGTATTTCTGCTTTGCATTTCGTATCTGTAATTTATGCGTGTATCTTTGTAATTACAGGGATCATATGTAAAATAGACCTTGGTCTCAACATGACTGCCTTTCAAAATAAACGTTAAAATTAAAAATTAAAAAATATCCCACTGGGCACAGACATCAATTCAACGTMAACCAGTGTGTGAAATGCTTCCAAGGAAGTCGTCACCAGTAGTCCCACAGATTTTGGACAGGAACTCCAATGGCAGTGCCAGGACTCGCTTCCCTCCTGGATGGTGCCAGTTGTTGACAATAGCTAGTGTGTGTGTGCATGCGCRCATGTACAGACACGCTCAGAAACGTAGGCACACACAAGCACGCACACACACTTTTAGCCTATTTGCAAGTCTGTTACCTCATCCCTTGGTCGACTCTAGTTGAATGGACAAGAGGCAAGGTAAATGGTCTGTTCCAGTCAGGCTGACAGCTGGCAGGCAGGCTGCAGGCAGAATTAGGCCCTTACAGCTCTTTTGAGCCTGTTAAGGCGTCCTAGCGCCGTTGACTCGAGACGACGTTGTGAGAGCCTAAAACTGCAGTGATAGTGGTTTTATATGGGTTCGGATGGGTTACTTATGATGTAAGTTCACTAAGTAGGGAGGATATCTTCAAAATGCTATGCAACAACACAGAAGACGGTTCCGCGTACGTTGATGCTACATCAGTACCTGATATGACTTGTCTGGTGACTAATCATATAGAATACGTCCGTAAGAATTCAAACTATCCCGGTTTAAACACGGAAGTGAAATTCTCCTCGTGTCTAAAGATAGTGATTGTCTCCCATTCTTAAGGAGCACACGATGGTGACGGGCTTGCTTTGATTCTTGAGCTAGCTGTCTCTGACCGTCATGTCAATCCCACTATTCAAAGGGCAGTAACGGACTGAGGGGTAGCACCTGACTGAGGGCAGTCCACGGACTGAGGGCAGCACTCGGACTGGGGCGGCTCCGACTGAGGACGGCAAGCTCCGGACTGAGGGACGGCAGCTCCGGACTGAGGGACCGGCAGCTCGAGACTGAGGACGGCAGCTCCGGACTGGGACGGCAGCTCCGGACTGAGGAGGCGCTCCGGATAGGGCGGAGCTCGGACTGAGGGACGGCAGCTCCGGACTGAGGGACGGCAGCCGGCTGGCTGACGGCTCTGGCTGGTCATGGCTGGCTGACGGCTCTGGCTGGTCATGGCTGGCTGACGGCTCTGGCTGGTCATGGCTGGCTGACGGCTCTGGCCTGGTCATGGCTGGCTGACGGCTCTGGCTGGTCATGGCTGGCTGACGCTCTGCTGGTCATGGTGGCTGACGGCTCTCGCTGGTCATGGCTGGCTGACGGCTCTCGCTGGTCATGGCTGGCTGACGGCTCTGGTGTCATGGTGGCTGACGTCTGGCTGGTCTGGCTGCTGACGTCTGGTGCATGGCTGGTTGACTGGCTCTGGCTGGTCATGGCTGGCTGACGGCTCTGGCTGGTCATGGCTGGCTGACTCTGGCGGATCCTGGCTGGCTGGCTCTGGCGGATCCTGGCTGGCTGGCTCTGGCGGATCCTGGCTGGCTGGCTCTGGCGGATCCTGGCTGGCTGCTCTGGCGATCCTGGCTGACTGGCGCTCTGGCAGATCCTGGCTGACTGGCGGCTCTGGCAGATCCTGTCTGGTTGGCGGCTCTGGCAGATCCTGTCTGTTGGCGTCTGGCAGATCCTGTCTGGTTGGCGGCTCTGGCAGATCCTGTCTGGTTGGCGGCTCTGGCAGATCCTGTCTGGTTGGCGGCTCTGGCAGATTCCTGTCTGGTTGGCGCTCTGGCAGATCCTGTCTGGTTGCGGCTCTGGCAGATCCTGATGACGATGGCTCTAGCGGCTCCTGACTGACGAACGGCTTTGACGGCTCGGACAGACGGGCGGCTCTAATGGCTCGGGACAGACGGATGGCTCAGATGGCGCTGTGCAGACGGATGGCTCAGATGGCGCTGGGTAGACGGATGGCTCAGATAGCACTGGGCAGACGGATGGCTCAGATAGCACTGGATAGACGGATGGCTCAGATGGCACTGGGCAGACGATGCTCAGATGCACTGGCAGACGATGGCTCAGATGGCGCTGGCGTAGACGGATGGCTCAGATGCACTGGGCAGAACGGATGGCTCAGATGGCACTGGGCAGACGGATGGCTCAGATGGCGCTTGGCAACGGCAGCTCTGGCGCTGAGGCGCACTGTATGCCTGGTGCGTGGTACCGGAACTGGAGGTACCGGGCTAAGGACACGCACCATCAGGCTAGTGCGAGGACAACAACAGGCACACTGGACTCTCAAAGCGTACTATGGACCTGGTGCGTGGTACGCGCACTGGTGTCCCGGGCTGAGGGCACGCACATCAGGACGAGTACGGGGAGAAGGAACAGTGTGTACAGGGCTCTGGAGACGCACATGTGGCTTGGTGCGTGGTGCCGGAACGGAGGCACTGGCTGGAGACCACCAAGGAGAGTGCGTGGAGGAACAGGGCTCTGGAGACGCACTGGAAGCCTGGTGCGTAATAGGCACTGATGGTCATGGGCTGGGCGGAAGGTGGCGCCGGATATACCGGACTGTGAAGGAGCACGCGCTCTTGAGCACCGAGCCTCCCCAACCTTACAGGTTGAATGGTCCCGTAGCCTGCAGTGCGGCGAGGTGGAATAGCCCGCACTGGGCTATGCAGGCGAACCGGGGACCTGTAAGGCTGGTGCCATGTACGCCGGCCCGAGGAGACGTACTGGAGGCCAGATATGTTGGCCGGCTTCATGGCACCCGGCTGATGCCCAACCTAGCCACCCAGTGCGGCAAGGTGAATAGCCCGCACTGGGCTAAGCACGCGTACTGGGGACACCGTGCGCTCCACCGCATAACACGGTGTCTGACAGTAACGACCCTCTCACTCCACGGTAAGCCCGGGGAGTTGGCTCAGGTATCCAACCCGGCTTCACCACACTCCCCTTTAGCTCCCCCCAAGAATTTTTGGGTGAGCTCTCGGGCTTCCGTGCTAGCCACGTACCCTCATACTCCGGTCCTCTCTCGGTTGCCTCTGCTCTCCTCGCTGCCTCCAGCTGTTCCATGGGAGGCGATCCTTCCAGCCAGGATCTCCTCCCATGTGTAGCAACCCTTGCCGTTCAAGCGTCTTCCCATGTCCATTCCTCTGTCTGTCTCTGCTGCTGTCGCTGCCCTTGCTCCACTCCGCTTGGTCCGTCTGTGGTGGGTGTTTCTGTTACGGCTGTCCTCGCTGACAGAAGGTGTGGACCAAAACGCAGAGTGGTTAATGTTCATACTTTTAATGAAAGTCAACAAAACACTTCAAAATACAAAAACAACCAACGTGACAAAACCGAAACCGTCCTGTGTGGCAACAAAAACCTCCACAGGAACAAACACCCACAAAACACAAGTGAAACCCTGGCTGCCTAAGTATGATTCTCAATCAGGGACAACGATTGACAGCTGTCTCTGATTGAGAATCATACCAGGCCGAACACAAAAATCCCAACATGGAAAATCAACCATAGACAACCCACCCAACTCACGCCCTGACCAACTAAAATAAATACAAAACAAAGGAAAACAGGTCAGGAACGTGACAGAAGCAGGCAGCCACAAGACTAACAACAAACGTTCCCACAACTTTAGAGAACGTTCCCTTAAGAGTCTCATTAGGTCATTAACTAAAGTTTTCATAGTTCCCATGACGTGCAAGGAAGAGACCATTCCCTTAATGTCAAATAGAACCAGTGGCGATTTTAGCATGTAAATCTTGATGGGGCAAACTCCCCCCAAAAAATGAAGCATGCCAGATAACCCACTACACAACACATTAATTGCACTATAACAGTGACAAATTATGCCCATGAACTGTTAGGGCCTACATTTTTAAATTTTACCTTTATCAGTCAGTTAAGAACAAATTCTTATATTCAATGACGGCCTAGGAACAGTGGGTTAACTGCCTTGTTCAGGGGCAGAACGACAGATTTTTACCTTGTCATTGCAGGGATTTGATCTTGCAACCTTTCGGTTACTAGTCCAACGCTCTAACCACTAGGCTACCTGCTGCCACATAAAGCTGTCCCAACAGTAGTCCCAACRCCTTACCACTGCTACACCTGGCTATCAGCKGAGMCTTGTCTGGCAGCGAAACAGTTAATTCAGCTTAATTTACTGCCTTTAAAAAAAACATAGCTGATATGGCTGACTTGCTTAAACAAAATGTAGTTTCTACTGACAATTGACATATACAACCCATGGCATAAGGGGACAACGTGCGGATAAGAGGCAATCCATAATTTCGATTAAGACATTAATGAGCGAGCTAGGACGGACATACTCAGTATAACTATTTGTTCAGCACTTTTAAAATGTACAGAGACATAATTCAGAACATGGGTCGTTCTTACAGTATTCTCCCTGTACACCAAGTCAGAACCATAGGATGAATAAAGGGGGCATATAAGTAGACAATGAAATCTCTTACAATATTCGATGATGACATTTCTCTAAAACAGGCTATAGGCTACATATGCACCACCACTAAATCAGAACAGTAGGCTAAGTTGAAAGTGGAAAAGGGACCAAATGATTAGGTTGAGGCACATGGGCTACTAACAGATTACTACACAACATACATTTAGTATTACTTTCTTAGCTATAGTATACATATCTCCCTGGCATATTACATAATTTATGCAGCAGCATACAAGACCTTTTTGGACTCATCTTGTTGTGCTGTGCTCACTTGAACAGGAAGGTGGAGCGGCGGTCCTTTGTGGCAAATTTTGTCATCAAACTTTGTAATCAAAGTCTGGCATTCTCTGGATTAATGGTGCTTTCAAGACAACTGGGAACTCAGTTGGTTGAATCATGGTTGAATTATGACGTCAGTGATCTTCAGGTTGGAGTTCCCGACTTGGAATTCCTAGTTGGATGACCATTCAAAGCGTATTTTCCCAGTCAGAGCTAGTTTTTTTCAGAGTTCCCAGTTGTCTAGAACATTGGTTCATATTATTTGCTAGTTAGTGAGTTATTAGCCCAGTTATACACCTAATTATAACTAGCTAATTTCTAGTCAACAATGCGGAAGTGGTAATTTCCAACAAGAGCACAAAATGTGTGCATTTCTATCCATCTTTGAAAAACCAGTCAGGTAAAGAGCTTTTTATGTCTTCATTTTTTATGTATTATTTAAAATTTTCACCTAAARTGTGGACCTGAAGCAAGGATATGCATATTCTTGATACCATTTGTGTCAATGGTGGGTGTAGCTGGTGCATGGAAGTCAGGCGCAGGAGAGCAGAGATGAGTGGACAAAGCACTTTACTTAGGCAATCATAATACAGAACCAACCGCGTCACGAAACAAATGCCCAAGGAACAAGTGAGGCAGCACAAAGTACAAAAACCCAAGTACAAAGTACCGGCTGCCACAAAGCACGGTCATGAAACAAAACCCGGTGCAAACCAGCCGGAAGCGTCCAACCTTGACAAATAAACAATACCCCACACAGACATGGAGGAACAAGCATAAATACACATAGAATGAGTGAGATGTAAACCAGGTGTGCAGGAAAACAAGACAAAACAAATGGTAAATGAAAAGTGGAGCGGCGATGGCTAGAAGACCGGTGACGTCGACCTCCGAACGCCGCYCGAACAAGGAGAGGGACCGACTTCGGCAGAAGTCGTGACAGTACCCCCCCTTGACGCGCGGCTCAAGCAGTGCGCCGACACYGGCCTCGGGGACGACCCGGAGGGCGAGGTGCAGGGCGATCCGGATGAAGACGGTGGAACTCCCGCARCATTGAAGGGTCCAATACGTCCTCCACCGGGACCCAGCATCTCTCCTCCGGACCGTACCCCTCCCAGTCGGCGTGAACGGAGTATGCCGGGACCCCTCGATGTCCAGAGGGGGCAGAGGAACCTCCCGCACCTCAGACTCCTGGAGCGGGCCAGCCACCACCGGCCTGAGGAGAGACACATGGAACGAGGGGTTAATACAGTAATCGGGGGGAAGCTGTAACTCACCTCGTTCAGTCTCCTCAGGACTTTAAATGGCCCCACAAACCGCGGTCCCAGCTTCCGGCAGGGAAGGTGGAGGGGCAGGTTTTGGGTCGAGAGCCAGACCCGGTCACCGGGGCCTCACTGCGGTGACGGTCTGCGCTGGCTTTATGGCGCAGCACGGCCCGCTGGAGGTGAACATGGGCGGCATCCCATGTCTCCTCCGCGCGCCTGAACCAGTCGACCACTGCAGGAGCCTCAGTCTCCGGCTGATACCCCAGGACGCAYTGGAAGGGGGAGAGGTTTGTGGAGGAGTGGCGAAGCGAGTTCTGAGCCATCTCCGCCCAGGGCACGAACGCCGCCCACTCCCCCGGCCGGTCCTGGCAATAAGACYGCAGAAACCTACCAACATCCTGGTTCACTCTCTCCACCTGCCCATTACKCTCGGGGTGAAAACCCTAGGTAATGCTGATTGAGACCCCCAGACGTTCCATAAACGCCCTCCAGACCCTCAAAGTGAACTGGGATCCCCGATCAGACACTATATCCTCAGGCACCCTATAGTGCCGGAAGACGTGCGTAAACAAGGCCTCCGCAGTCTGTAGGGCCGTAGGGAGACCGGGCAGAGGGAGGAGACGGCAGGACTTAGAGAAACGATCCACAACAACCAGGATCATGGTGTTACCCTGTGAAGGGGGAGATCGGTCAGGAAATCGATCGACAGGTGCAACCAAGGCCGTTTTGGAACGGGTAAGGGGTGTAGCTTACCTCTGRGCAGGTGCCTAGGAGCCTTACACTGGGCKTACACCAAGCAGTAGGAAACATAAACCCTCACGTCCTTAGCCAAAGTGGGCCACCAGTACTTCCCACTCAGACAGCGCACCGTCCGACCGATGCCTGGATGACCAGAGGAGGGTGAAGTGTGGGCCCAATAGATCAGCTGGTCATGGACAGCAGGCGAAGCATACAAACGCCCAGCGGGACACCGGAGGGGAGCGGGCTCTGCACGTAACGCCTGCTCAATGTCCGCGTCCAGCTCCCACACTACCGGCGCCACCAGGCAGGAGGCAGGGAGTATGGGAGTGGGATCCATGGGCCGCTCCTCTGTGTCATACAGCCGGGACAGTGCGTCTGCCTTCACGTTCTGGGAACCTGGTCTGTAAGAAAGGGTGAAAACAAAACGGGTGAAAAACATGGTCCACCTTGCCTGGCGAGGGTTCAGTCTCCTTGTTGCCCGGATGTACTCCAGATTGCGATGGTTAGTCCAGGTGAGAAAAGGGTGTTTAGCCCCCTCAAGCCAATGTCTTCACGCTTTCAAAGCCTTGACGACAGTCAACAGCTCCCGATTTCCCACATCATAGTTTCGCTCTGCCGGGCTGAGCTTCCTCGAGAAGAAGGCACAGGGGCGGAGCTTCGGTGGCGTACCCGAGAGCTGAGAGAGCACGGCTCCTATCCCAGCCTTGGATGCGTCCAYCTCCACCATGAACGCCAAAGAGGGATCCGGATGGGCCAGCACGGGAGCCGAGGTAAACAGAGCCCTCAGGTGACCAGAAGCCCGGTCCGCCTCAGCCGACCACTGCAACCGTCCCTGGCCCCCCTTCAGCAGTGAGGTAATGGAAGCCGCTACCTGACCAAAACCCCAGATAAACCTCCGGTAGTAATTGGCAAACCCTAAAAAACGCTGCACCTCCTTTACCGTGGTGGGAGTCGGCCAATTACGCACGGCTGAAATGCGGTCACTCTCCATCTCCACCCCCGAGGTGGAAATGCGGTACCCTAGGAAGGAGACGGACTGCTGGAAGAACAGGCATTTCTCAGCCTTGACGTACAGGTCATGCTCCAACAGTCGACCAAGCACCTTGCGCACCAGGGACACATTCTCGGCGCGTGCAGCGGAGTATATCAGAATGTCATCAATATACACCACTACACCCTGCCCATGCAGGTCCCTGAAAATCTCRTCTACAAAGGCTTGGAAGACTGATGGAGCATTCACCAACCCGTACGGCATGACGAGGTACTCATAATRCCCTGAGGTAGTACTGAACGCCGTCTTCCACTCGTCTCCCTCCCGGATACGCACCAGGTTGTAAGCGCTCCTGAGATCTAGTTTGGTGAAGAAGCRCGCCCCGTGCATTGACTCAATCGCTGTGGCGATGAGCGGTATCGGGTAACTGCTCACAGTGATCTGGTTTAGGCCTTGATAGTCAATACACGGGCGCAGACCTCCCTCCCWCTTCTTCACAAAAAATTWACTCGAGGAGGCGGGTGAAGTGGAGGACCGAATGTACTCCTGATGCAGGGATTCGGAGACATATGTTTCCATAGCCGCCGTCTCCGCCTGTGACAGGGGATACACGTGACTCCTGGGAAGTGCGGCGTCTACCAGGAGATTTATCGCACAACCCCCCCGTCGATGAGGTGGTAATTGAGTCGCCTTCTTTTTGGAGAAGGTGAGAGCCAAATCGGCATATTCAGGGGGAATGCGCGCGGTGGAGACCTGGTCTGGACTTTCCACCGTAGTAGCACCAACGGAAACCCCTAAACACCTCCCCGAGCACTCTCGCGACCACCCTGTGAGAGCCCTCCGTTGCCATGAAACAGKGGGGTCATGACAGGCTTACCAGGGTAGGCCTAGCACCACGGGAAACGCAGGAGAGTCAATGAGAAAGAGACTGATTCTCTCCTTGTGACCCACCTGCGTCACCATGCCCAGGGGAGCAGTGGCCTCCCTAATCAACCCTGACCCCAATGGTAGACTGTCTAAGGCGTGAACTGGGAAGGGCACAGCCACTGGAACAATGGGGATCCCTAAACTATGAGTGAATGCTCTGTCTATAAAATTCCCAGCCGCGCCTGAATTGACGAGCTCCTTATGCTGGGAATGCGGGGAAAACTCAGGAAACATGACATGCAAAAACAGGTGTSCAACCGAGGGCTCTGGGTGAGAATGGTGCCAACTCACCTGGGGTGACGCTAGAGTGCCCTGCCTGCTGCCTCGACCCCCAGAGGAACCAACTCGACACCGACCAGCAGTGTGCCCTCTGCGGCCACAGATGGTGCACGCGAAGGCCCCTCCTCCGGCCTCCCTAAGCACAGCACCTCCCAGCTCCACAGGTATCGGAACAGTGGTGCTGGAGGATGGAACCAACAGAGCCCGATCTGGACGTCCGCGGGTGGCCAGCAGGTTATCCAGCCGGATGAACAGGTCCACCAGCTGGTCAAATGTGAGGGTGGTGTCCCTGCAGGCCAACTCCCGACGGACATCCTTGCGCAAGCTGCAGCAATAGTGGTCAATCAGGGCCCTGTTGTTCCATCCCGCTCCGGCGGCCAGGGTCCGAAAGTCCAGAGCGRACTCCTGAGCGCTCCTCGTCCCCTGCCGCAGGTGGAAGAGACGTTCACCCGCCGCTCTACCCTCGGGCGGGTGGTCGAAGACTGCCCGGAAACGAYGGGTGAACTCCTCAAAGTTGTCCAGCACCGCATCTCCTTCCACCCACCCGGCGTTGGCCCACTCCAGGGCTTTCCCCGAGAGGCAAGAGACGAGGGCGGACACCCTCTCACGGCCCGAAGGAGCCGGGTGGACGGTCGCCAGGTATAACTCCAACTGCAGCAGGAAACCCTGGCAGCGGGCAGCCGTCCCATCGTACTCCCCGGGGAGGGCGTGGCGAATCCCACTGGAACCGGGTGCAGGGGAAGCGAGTAGTGGAGGCCCCTGTTGTGCTGGTGGAGGTGCTGGAGGAACTCCCTGTCTCTCCCAGCGGTCCATTGTTTGGACGACGCGATCCATGGCGGCGCCGAGATGGTGGAGCATCGCTGCGTGTTCCTGGACGYGCTCCTCTACCCCAATAACAGGGGCACCTGCTCCTGCTGACTCCAATTGAAGGTGGGTATTCTGTCAATGGTGGGTGTAGYTGGTGCATGGAAGTCAGGCGCAGGAGAGCAGAGATGAGTGGACAAAGCACTTTACTTAGGCAATCATAATACAGAACGCAACCGCGTCACGAAACAAATGCCCAAGGAACAAGTGAGGCAGCACAAAGTACAAAACCCAAGTACAAAGTACCGGCTGCCACAAAGCACGGTCATGAAATAAAACCCGGTGCAAACCAGCCGGAAGCGTGCCAACCTTGACAAATAAACAATACCCCACACAGACATGGAGGGAACWGAGGGCTAAATACACATAGTAATGATGATGAGATGTAAACCAGGTGTGCAGGAAAACAAGACAAAACAAATGGTAAATGAAAAGTGGAGCGGCGATGGCTAGAAGACCGGTGACGTCATCCGCCGAACGTCGCCCGAACAAGGAGAGGGACCGACTTCGGCAGAAGTCATGACAATTTGAAAGGAAACACTTTGAAGTTCGTGGAAATGTGAAATGAATGTAGGAGAATATAACACATTAGACCTGGTAAAAGATATATATATATTTTTTTTGTACCATCGTCTTTGAAATGCAAGAGAAAGGCAAAAATGTATTATTCTAGCCCAGGCGCAATTTAGATGTTGGCCACTAGATGGCAGCAGTGTATGTACAAAGTTTTAGACTGATCCAATGAACCATTGTATTTCTGAATCAAGACTGCCCAAATGTGCCTAATTGGTTTATTAATAACTTTTAAAGTTCATAACCGTGCACTCTCCTCAAACAATAGCATGGTATTATTTCACTGTAATAGCTACTGTAAATTGAACAGTGCAGTTATATTAAGAAGAATTTAAGCTTTCTGCCAATATCAGATATGTCTATGTCCTGGGAAATTTTCTTGTTACTTACAACCTCATGCTAATCACATTAGCCTATGTTAGCTCAACCGTCCCACGGGGACCAACCGATCCTGTAGATGTTAAAGGGGAAGTTTTGTATTTTGAGACAGTCTTGAATAAGCTAAGTAGCCAATAGGTAGAGCATAGCATAATTTGTCTGATTCTCTGTAATAATGGTATGGGAATAATAATGCATTTTATTTTGTTTCTTGCATCAAACACAACATTTTCAGCCACTTCCTTGTCTGAAGGACAAGTGGATAAACAGGTTAATGTCAAGCCCTGCATGTTTTTTAACAAAAGTCTCATGGAATGTGGCTTTTGAACACCACACATTGGCTGCTACTGTAGGCTGAATGATAGAACAGCTATTTCCATGTTAAAATGTTATGGGACTCTTTTTGTCTCTATTGTTTTTGATGGTAGTCCACTCTGGTAGGCCTACATTATGATCAAATAGCTATCGTAGCCAGCTTGGCCACTGTTAAAACTGTAACTTAAAGCAGGTACAGCCTCAGTGTTTACAGTAAGCGCGTGCGTGAAGTTGCACAGAACGCAAACTGTAATGTTCATGTCGGATAAGACAAACCCAAACATACAAGGTTGGCAGTCATCTAATTATACACGGACAGACAAAGTGTTTAGTATTAGGTATTAGGCAATCGGGAGAGGAGAGAGGGAAAGGGGAGAGGGGAGGAGGGGGAAGCAGAGGAAGGAAATGGGAGGGTAAGAGAGGAGAGGATGTAGGGGAAGAGAGGAGAGAGAAATGTAGAGGGAAAGAGAGGAGAGGAGGAAGGAACGGAAAGGGAAGGAGAGGAGGGGGAGGAAAAGAAATGAGAGGAAATGAAAGTAAAAGAAAGGAGAGGGGGAGAGGAGAGGGGAGTAAAGGAAGGGAAATGAGAGGAATGGAAGGAAAGGTTAGGGGAGAGGAGAGGAGATGGGAGGAAAGGAGAGGATAGGGGAGAAAAGGTGAGGAAATGGGAGGAGAGGAGAGGGGAGGAAAGGAAATGGGAGGAAAGGAGATGGAAGGGGAGGAAAGGAAATGAGCGGAAAGGGGAGGAGAGGAGAGGTAAGGAAAGGAGAGGAAAGGAGAGGAGAGGAAAAGAACAGAGAGGGGAGTAAAGGAAAGGAAATGAAAGGAATGGAAAGGAGAGGAAAGGAGAGGACAATAGAGGTAATGAGAGGAAAGGAGAGGGGATGGGAGGAGAGGAAATGAGAGGGGAGGAGAGGAGGGAGGGGAGGGGAGGAAATGATAGGAAAGGAAAGGAGAGGAGAAGGGAGGGGAGGAGAGGAAAGGAGAGGGGAGGCAGAATTGTATCATTGTAAACTCTCAGAGATCCAGCAGGTCAAAAGTTGTTCCCTGTGTCTTCTCCACTTCTCCTCTTCTTCCAGGATCTGATGCTTCTGGATAGGTATAAACCACATCTCCACCTAGAGGCCACTATATTTATTTCACCTATCAGCTCTGTAAAGAGCAACGAGAAGTAACTTGTCTGAAATTAAACACGACCCTTGTTCTCATCTGATGTGGCGTCTCTTTTCTCAGCTGATGTTGAAATACGAGCTGTTTCAAGTTTCAACAACTCGAAAGATCCAAACAGCTCTTCTATTCAGACACGTAACTGCAGACGTCAGCCGGTCAGCGGGTTTCTGAGCTCTGCCTTCGTCGGGTTTGTTAACAGTGTCAGTTTTAATGTGTTGTCTCCACTAAACATTATGACTATGATAGGGGTTTAAAAGATGCATACTTTGTTACATTTCCAACCATGCTAGAGTGCTTTTACCAAACACCCTCAGTTCATGTTCAGTTCAGTTCTGATGGTTTATAATGGTGTGTGTATGTTGTACTTATGGAGCAATTCAAACAGCTCACAAGTAGTTCATCCCATGTTTTAAATTAGGCCTTGGAAAGTGTTGTCCTTCCACATGTCTATTGACATCTCGGTCTGTCCTCTTTCTCTGCTCTTTCTGGAGAGTGACACCAGACATCAGTGTAGACGTGTGTTGTAATGTACAACGACCACCAGATGGCGAAATCTCCCCACTGACCAGAGCTATCCAACCATTTTCCAAGAGAACTTCTGTGCATTAGAAATGGCAGCCAATTCCCTATAGTTCACTACTTTTGACCAGAGCTCTATTGGCCCTGCTCAAAAGTAGTACACTATATAGGGAATAGTGYGTCATTTGGGACTCATTCATAGGGTTGGCCTCGTCCTAGAGAGCTACTGGGTGTGTTAGAGAAGGGTTGGAGCAAAACCCTGCACGTCCACAAATCAGCTGTCACAGTGGAGAGGTGAGTAGTGACTGGGATAGTGTAACTGCCAGGGGACAAGGATGACAGTGGACAGGGATGACAGGGGACATGGACAGTGTAACTGCCAGGGGACAGTAACAACACCAAGGAAACTGTACCAGCCTACACATAGTAGGGCTCAGGTCGGCATAGTAACTGAAACCCTATAGGATCAGTAGCAGAGCCATGGGTAGCAGATAAACCAGATAGCATCAGCCCATGCTCCTACATGCACACGCACACACACACACACACACACACACACACACACACACACACACACACACAACAACACACACACACACCACACACCACACACACACACACACACCCACACCCTATGTTTCTACAGTTGGGTGGAACTGGAGTCAACCCTGCCCTGTCCTAGTCCTCTGTGAACTAATGAATTAATTAAAACCAATGAATGAACTGAGCTGACTATATTAATCGCGAGCAGCATATCACCCTGCATACCACTGCTGGCTTGCCTCTGAAGATAAGCAGGTTTGGTCCTGATCAGTCCCTGGATGGGAACAGGGTTGGTCCTGGTCGCGTCCCTGGATGGAAAGGTTGGTCCTGGTCGGTCCCTGGATGGGAACAGGGTTGATCCTGGTCGGTCCCAGGATGGGAACAGGGCTGGTCCTGGTCGGTCCCTGGGATGGGAACAGGGTTGGTCCTGGTCGGTCCCTGGATGGGAACAGGGTTGGTCCTGGTCGGTCCCTGGATGGGAACAGGGTTGATCCTGGTCGGTCCCAGGATGGGAACTAGGACTGGTCCTGGTCCGGTCCCCTGGATGGGAACAGGGCTGGTCCTGGTCGGTCACAGGATGGGAACAGTGTTGGTCCTGGTCGGTCACAGGATGGGAACAGGGTTGGTCATGGTCGGTCACAGGATGGGAACAGGGTTGGTCCTGGTCGGTCACAGGATGGGAAACAGGGTTGGTCTCAGGGCAGTGAAGGGGATATTGCCCTGTATAGGGTGCTGTCTTTGGGATGGGACATTAAACGGGTGTCCTGCCTCTCTGTTGTCATTAAAAATCCCATGGCACTTATTAAAAGTGGTATATAAATCCAATGTATTATTATTATTAATGAATAATGAAAGGTGAATGAGGCCTGTCTGTAGACCTCAGTTATGATTGTGTGTGAGTCTAAGGGAGGGAGTCGGTCACTGTGCGCTTTTACATGATGAGTAATGTTGCTTGATACCTGAAGACTTGGTCCTGAAGATACCTGCTAGGCTTTAGCTCAGTGGGCTAACACAGTCTTGTGGAGGGCTGGGGCAGACATTGTCATGTAAACACAATAAACACCCAATATGAACAACTTCTCACAAGAACAGAAACCAGGTGGAAGTGTAGAGGGCAGCACTGCAGAGAGAGAGGGAAAGAGAGAACGAGAGAGAGAGAGATCTCTAAGTAACAGTGAGGTTTAGATCTGATCAAGGCGAGATTAATCAAGCCGTAAAGCTCGATTACCAGCTGAAAATAGCAGCAGCTTATTTTAATGAGATTGCTATGCAGCAGTGTGCACTGTGCAGCTTGGTGCTACCGAACACACACACACACACACACACACACAATCTCTCTCTGATGCTTTCTGATTAATCTTAAAGGGATAAATAACTGATTCAATCATTTGATTATCACATCTTGACCAATAAAGTATGTTCCAGAGTCAAGGCTCATGAAAGAAGATTCCCAGCTCGCACATAACGTTCTGAGAACCGTATGTTTCTTAGAGCTTGGTGAGAGCTTGGTTGTTCTATGGTTATTTTGCCTACAACCTTCCCACAACTTTCTGGTGCAGGATAGTTGTTTGGCTTTGGAACGTTCTCAGCACATTTAAGGAACTTGACAAAATACTGTTTATTTTCTTGGTATTTCATTACTTTAACAGAACGTTTCCTAAAAGTTCAAACATGGTTACATTTGATTTCAATTTTGGTAATGTTCTAGGAATGTTCTAAAACTGGTTTGACATTGGGAGTGTTCTCACGTTTCACATGTGGCGCAGTGGAGTAATTCCATGGGTAGAGAACATAAGTTCAAGTCTCACTGACGCTGACGCTGTGCCACAATAAAAAATACATGTGTTTGCATGATTAATGGCTAAGCAAATTCATTTCCATGTGTCCTATCTGTGCTTGGAGTTCAAATTGTATTGGTCACATACACGTATTTAGCAGCTGTAGCAAAATGCTTGTGTTTCTAGCTCCAACAGTGCAGTAATATCTAACAATACACACAAATCTAAAGTAACGGAATTAAGAATATATAAATATTTAGGCGAGCAGTGTCAGAGCGGCATAGACTAACATACAGTAGGATAGAATACAGTATATATGAGATGAGTAATGCAAAATATGTAAACATTATTAAAGTGACTAGTGTTCCATTATTAAAGTGGTCAGTGATTTCAAGTCTATGTAGGGCAGCAGCCTCTAAGGTGCAGGGTTAGATAGCCATCACATACCTCGTGATGGCTATTTAACAGTCTGATGGCCTTGAGATAGAAGCTGTTTTTCAGTCTCTCTGTCCCAGATTTGATGCCCCTGTACTGACCTCGCCTTCTGGATGATAGCTGGGTGAACAGGCAGTGGCTCGGGTGGTTGTTGTCCTTGATTATCTTTTTGCCTTCCTGTGACATCGGGTGCTGTAGGTGTCCTGGAGGGCAGGTAGTTTGCKCCCGGTGATACGTTGGGCAGACCGCACCACCCTCTCGAGAACCCTGCGGTTGCGGGCGGTGCAGTTGCTGTACCAGGCGGTGATACAGCCCGACAGGATGCTCTCAGTTGTGCATCTGTAAAAGTTTGTGAAGGTTTTAGGTGCCAAAACAGTTAACCTATGCTAGCTGTCTTGTTGAAACATGTCCTCAGAACATTATTTTGTTACCTTCAAATATCCTACAATTTCGTTCTCAGAACATTAATGAAAACTTTCAGGGAACCATAGTAAAACGTTCTCAGAACCTCCTTGCAACCTAAAGCTGAACGTTCCCAGAATAGGCWAAATGTTCACTTCAGTTCTCAGAATGTTTAAAAAACGTTCAGTTTTACCGTCAGGAAACGTATGACTTCGTTCCCACAACCAGTAGGAAACTTCAAAGGAATCAAATGTGCTAGCTGAGTCAAGATTGGCCTCTTATCTTGCCTTTTTCTGGTGTTTAAATGTGTTTAATAAACCCGTTTAATCATAGATGAATATCACACAGAAGCCTTGACTGACTAGATTTTTAAATGCAGGGAGTACTGAATGTATAAAATACATCTAGTTTGAATTTTGTGCATTATTTGCCTGCATGTGTAACTCCACCCATGAATTTCTCAACATCCTTATTTGGGCTGAGAACGTCTTGAACGCAGTGCCATTTCATTGAAAAGGCGTGAGATGGGTGTGGTTTACCCACACATATCCAATTAAACGCCATTCATCTGTGGAAAGGGGCGAGGCCGCAGAGGGAAACCCTTGCAGTCTGTGAGTGGGAGTTGGAGGAGGAGGGGGCGGGGTTATGAGTCGGAAGTGTCTCCCTACTGGCCCAGCTGTCATCGACTAGAAGAGACCATTCGTACCGGTTGACTTGGAAATGCAGAAAATTGAAAAAAAGCTGAAATATGGCAACATCTAGGAACCATAAGGACATGACGACAATTTAGAGGTACATAATGCACGATATAGAATCCGTTTCAGAAATGTAATGTCGTACCAGAGAAATGCACTCAGGTTTATACCCGTAGTTTAGAATTGCACAAAAATTATGACGACAACGATTGGTGCTAAGCTATGACATTGAACACACAGGACACGAAACCGACGAGGTCGTTTAAAGATACACACACCATTTAATACCAATATCACCGCAGTGATATCACCCGTGTATCGCTGTCGGTGGAATTTTCGGATACATTGTTTAATTTGTCATCGACATTTTTGCCTATCTGCTTATATTGCTCGTTAGATCGGCTACAATGTATCTACTGTAGTAGCTTGTCGGCTATTACCCTAGCCGAGCGGCTTGTATACGGGGAACTAGGCTACCCTAGATTCAGCATAGACAAGAAACGTCACCAGCATTTTCTTCTTTAACTGGTCGCGACGGAGGAGGTCATTGCAGAAAAAAATCTAGATATTCGGTAGGTGTTGGTGTATTTACCTTCATTATAACGCACCGGCATAGACACACACTACACTGCATATAGACCTCAAATAGACCAACACTGATAATCGTAATGTGTTTGATTGACAGGGCACATGGAACCCAATGCAGCAGCTGTTAGCTTGCTAGCCACATAACGACCTTTGGGAAGAGAAACGGCAACTAATAGCGTAGCCAGCCTGCCTGGTGCTATGTGCTTATACCGCAGCTAACCTACGCATGTTCACTCAGGTGTTTTCTGTTGTGGCCTGCTAGTACTACTGCTATGCTAAGTCTGTTATTTTATCATGTAGCCTTGGCCTACTGTGGCTGAGCGAGTCAATGATTTAATCTCATTGTTACATCACTAGCAGTCTGCAGTTGCAGCAAAGTCACTGCAGTTGGCAAGGCTGGTGTTGTTTTGGATGGCCTGTAGGATCAAATTGTGGAATGATAGCCTGCCTTTGTATTTATGTCCCCCCTGTCTCTCTCCCCCTCCCTCGACCCTGTCTCTCTCCTCTCGACCCTCTCCTCCTCGACCCCTCTCGACCTCTCTCAACCTCCCTCTGACCCCCCCTCCCCCGACCCGTCTCTCCCTCGACCCCTCCTCCCTTGACCCTCTGACCCCCCCCCTCCCTCGACCCCCCCCCTCCCTCGACCTGTCTCCCCCCCGACCCTGTCTCCCCCCGACCCTGTCTCCCCCCGACCCTGTCTCTTCCCCCGACCCTGTCTCTCCCCCGATCCCTGTCTCTCCAACCTCTCTCGACCCTCTCTCTCCCAACTCTCTCGACCCTGTCTCTCCCCTCCCTCGACCGCTGTCTCTCCCCCCTCCTCGACCCTGTTCTCTCCCCCCTCCCTCGACCCTGTCTCTCCCCCTCCTCGACCTGTCTCTCCCCCCTCCCTCACCCTGTCTTCTCCCCCCTCCCTACCCTGTCTCTCTCCCCCTCCCTCCACCCTGTCTCTCTCCCCTCCCTCCACCCTGTCTCTCCCCCTCCCTCCACCCTGTCTCTTCCCCCTCTCCACCCTGTCTCTCTCCCCTCCCTCCATCCCTGTCTCTCTCCCCCTCCTCCACCCTGTCTCTCTCCCTCCCTCCACCCTGTCTCTCTCCCCTCCTCCACCCTGTCTCTTCTCCCCCTCCCTCCACCCTGTCTCTCTCCCCTCCACCCTGTCTCTCTCCCTCCCTCCACCCTGTCTCTCTCCCCCTCCCTCCACCCTGTCTCTCTCCCCCTCCTCCACCCTGTCTCTCTCCCCTCCCTCCACCCTGTCTCTCTCCCCCTCCTCCCACCCTGTTCTCTCCCCCTCCCTCACCTGTCTCTCTCTCCTCCCTCCACCCTGTCTCTTCTCCCTCCCTCACCCTGTCTCTCTCTCCCTCGACCCTGTCTCTCTCCCCTCCCTCTGACCCCTGTCTCTCTCTCGACCCTGTTCCCCTCCTCCCTCCTCGACCCTCTCTCCCCTCCCTCCCTCGACCCTGTCTCCACCCCTTCCTCTGTCTCTCTCTCCCCCTCCCTCGACCCTGTCTAGTCCGCTTCTCACCGTCTCCCACTTTTTACGTCACCCACTGTTTTCCCTACATCACCTTTCCCTCTCCTTTCTTTCTCGCGCATGCCTTCACTTCTGTCCTCTCCCTCACCCCTTTCTCCCTTCAATTCCTCCCTCTCTCCTGCACTCCTCTCCTTCCCTCCCCATGTTATACAGTAGGAAATAGGCCTAGAAGACATTGAGATAAGAAGAACCAAGTTGAGGAGGAAATATCGTCTTTACCGGGATTCATAAATGGACGACTACGGCTTCGGAGTCCTGGTGAAGAATAACGGCAGTGGCAACAAGTCTGCTTTCCCCGTGAGGATCCCCCCTCACCTCCAACCCCAGCCCCCCCACCTCAATCACCCTGCAACCCCCCCAGCCCCCCTTCATTCGTCAACAGCACCTCGGCCACCAATGGAGGAGGTAGCGCCTGGCTGTTCCCCTCCGTAACACCCCACAGTACCATGCAGGATGAGATCCTTGACTCCGACAAGTCCAACGCCCTGGACCTCCAGGACCTGCAGGAGAAGGCCCAGCCGCAGGCCCTCTCCCCTGGGCAGAAGAGGGCCGGAGGTGGCCTTAGGGGAAGCTGGATGGAATCCTACCTGAGGACGGCTCCATGGAGAAGGGCTCGTTGGAGACCGGTGGAAGGAGAAGCTTAGGGGTGGGATGGACTCTCCTCCGGTGCTGGGGGGGTTTGACTACCAGGATAGCCTGGGGATGGGGACGTCCGGAGCCCAATCCTCCACCACCTCCTCCTCCTTGACCTCCTTCAACAACTGGTCCCCGACCATACCTTCCAACCCTCCCCCGTTATCGGTGAGGAACGTCGGGGTGGGTTTCTTTGGCCCGGCTGGTTCCAACGCTAACGGACCCCAGATGCTGTTCCAGAACTTCTCCCACACGCGGGCCCGGCTTCGGAGGGGCGGGGGGCAGCTTCTCCCCCCAAATCGGCCGGTCCTCCCAGCACCACCCTCCTCCCCACCATACCACCCCACACAACCAGGGGTCCCCCTCAGCACCGTCGCTCTCAGCCTCCCCCACCCTCCCCAGCCCTCCTTCCCTCCTCACCCCACCGCTCTGGAGCTTTCACCCAGCTGCCCCACCTGGCCCGGCCCAGTCCAAGCCCCCTCCCTTGGGGCAGCTACCAGAGCCTGCCCCCCCCACTTCCACCTCCTGGAGCCCGGTGGGAGGGTGGGTACGGTGGCTGGGGAGGGTCACAGGGGGTTTCGTGAGTATCGCAGGGGCCTCAATGGAGGCGTGACGGCCCTCAACTCCATCTCACCACTTAAGAAAGTCTTTCCCCAACAACCAGGTACTGAACTAGCTAGATATACTGCACACTCCCATCTAACAACCTGGTACTGAACTTAGCTAGATATACTGCACACTCCCATCTAACAACCTGCTCACTGAACTAGCTAGATATACTGCACACTCCCATCTAACAACCTGCTACTGAACTAGCTAGATATACTGCACACTCCCATCTAACAACCTGCTACTGAACTAGCTAGATATACTGCACACTCCCATCTAACAACCTGGTACTGAACTAGCTAAGATATACTGCACACTCCCATCTAACAACCAGGTACTGAACTAGCTAGATATACTGCACACTCCCATCTAACAACCTGCTACTGTTAGATGTACAGTTGAAGTCGGAAAGTTTACATACTTAGGTTGGAGTCATTAACTCGTTTTTCAACCACTCCACAAATTTCTTGTTAACAAACTATAGTTTTGACAAGTCGGTTAGGACATCTACTTTGTGCATGACACAAGTAATTTTTCCAACAATTGTTAAGACTGATTATTTAACTTATAATTCACTGTATCACAATTCCAGTGGGTCAGAAGTTTACATACAGTAAGTTGACTGTGCTTTAAACAGCTTGAAAATTCCAGAAAATGATGTCATGGCTTTAGAAGCTTCTGATAGCGTAATTGACATAATTTGAGTCAATTGGAGGTGTACCTTGGATGTATTTTCAAGGCCTACTCAAACTCAGTGCTCTTTGCTGAATATCATGGGAAATAAAAAGAAATCAGCCAAGACCTCATCAAAGAATATGGTAAGACCTCCACAAGTCTGTTCATCCTTGGGAGCAATTC
Organism: Salvelinus sp. IW2-2015; assembly: GCF_002910315.2. Classification (NCBI taxonomy): domain Eukaryota; kingdom Metazoa; phylum Chordata; class Actinopteri; order Salmoniformes; family Salmonidae; genus Salvelinus; species Salvelinus sp. IW2-2015. The sequence goes on from NW_019943350.1 coordinate 103,346, forward strand.
CAAACGCTGAAGGTACCAGGCCTTGGA
>NW_019943350.1:108701-130813 GCF_002910315.2 Salvelinus sp. IW2-2015
AAGTCTGCTTCATCCTTGGGAGCAATTTCCAAACGCCTGAAGTTACCACGTGTTCTGTCTCCTAGAGATCAACGTACTTTGGTGTGAAAAGTGCAAATCAATCCCAGAACAACAGCGAAGGACCTTGTGAAGATGCTGGAGGAATCAGGTRCAAAAGTATCWATATCCACAGTAAAACGAGTCCTATATCRACATAACCTGAAAGGCCGCTCAGCAAGGAAAAAGCCACTGCTCCAAAACCGCCATTAAAAAAGCCAGACTACGGTTTGCAACTGCACATGGGGACAAAGATGATACTTTTTGGAGAAATGTCCTCTGGTGTGATGAAACAAAAATAGAACTGTTTAACCATAATGACCATCGTTATGTTTGGAGGAACAAGGGGGAGGCTTGCAAGCCGAAGGTCACTATCCCAACCGTGAAGAACGGGGGTGGCAGCATCATGTTGTGGAGCTGCTTTGCTGCAGGAGGGACTGGTGCACTTCAGAAAATAGATGGCTTCATGAAGAAGGAAAGTTATGTGGACATACTGAAACAACATCTCAAGATATCAGTCAGGAAGTTAAAGCTTGGTYGCAAATGGGTCTTCCAAATGGACAATGACCCCAAGCATACTTCCAAAGTTGTGGCAAAATGGCTTAAGGACAAGAAAGTCAAGTTATTGGAGTGGCCATCACAAAGCCCTGACCTCAATCCTATAGAAAATTTGTGGGCAGAACTGAAAAAGCGTGTGTGAGCAAGGAGGCTTACAAACCTGACTCAGTTACACCAGCTCTCTCAGGAGGAATGGGCCAAAATTCACCCAACTTATTTTCGGAAGCTTGTGGAAGGCTACCCGGAACGTTTGACCCAAGCTGAACAATTTAAAGGCAATGCTACCAAATACTAATTGAGTGTATGTAAACTTCTGACCCACTGGGAATGTGATGAAAGATATAAAAGCGGAAATAAATCATTCTCTCTACTATTATTGACATTTCACATTCTTAAAATAAAGTGGTGATCCTAACTGACCTAAGACGGAATATTTACTGGTATTAAGTGTCAGGATTGTGAAACTGATTTTAAATGTATTTTGCTAAGGTGAATAGTAAACTTCAGACTACAACTGTATATTGCACACCTCATACCTGTTCAAATCAAATCAAGTTTATTTTATATAGCCCTTCGTACATCAGCTAATATCTCGAAGTGCTGTACAGACACCCAGCCTAAAACCCCAAACAGCAAGCAATGCAGCTGTAGAAGCACGGTGGCTAGGAAAAACTCCCTAGAAAGGCCAAAACCTAGGAAGAAACCTAGAGAGGAACCAGGCTATGAGGGGTGGCCAGTCCTCTTCTGGCTGTGCTGGGTGGAGATTATAACAGAACTATGCCAAGATGTTCAAAATGTTCATAAGTGACAAGCATGGTCAAATAATAATCATGAATAATTTTCAGTTGGCTTTTCATAGCCGATCATCAAGAGTTGAAAATAGCAGGTCCGGGACAGGTGGCGGTTCCATAACCGTTAAGACCGGATGTCCCAAAGGCCTCAGACTGATGAGTAGAGAGTAGATTAACCATATTCATTTAACAGCCTACAATGAACTAGTCAATGATTTCTTTAATTTCAATGTTTTGCCAAACTCCAATAGTGCTTGATTTAGTTGCTTATGATATAATTTATTTGCGACTGCAGGCTGTAATCCAGCTAATGCTCTTGATGTCTATTGAGCCATAAAATAAACTCTATCGTGCGCTTCAATGGTACAATCACATGGTAATATCCCACTTGTACTAATATTATATAATATTGTCCTATCTTCCAGGTGCCCTCTCAGAAGTATCCTCGTAATAACTCTGGGTTCAACCAAAAGGCCTGGATGGAAGACAGCATGAGTCGCACTGACAACTTCCCTTTCCAGGTGAGAGAAGGGGTGAGCAAACTGTAGAGAAAATATATTTATCCACCCTTATAGGACAATGAAAAAATTGACTTGAAACATGCTTCTATATTGTTAAAACCAACACGTGCAGCTTTGTAAAGGCATTTTTGATGAAGTGTCAGAGACAAATTATATGTTCTGATATGTGTAATACAGTACACATCAAAGTAAATGASAAGAGCAAATATGATCTAGTTACTAGTAAGTAGAGCATCTGATAACATCAATGACAATTAGGCCAACAACTTGTTTCTTGATGAAATTCACAGTAACTATTGTTGTATATGTAGTCTTATAGATCTGTGAATGTGGTGGTAAGCGTATGCCATGAAGAGGCCTAATCCGGTAATCAGAGTTCACCCAAAATAGCACCATACTCCTTGTTTAGTGCACTACTTTAAACCAGAGCCTGGTCAAAGGTAGTGCACTATACAGGGAATTGGGTGCCATTTGGTACGGAAAACTTCAGCTTTCTTCTTTTCGTTAGAGATGCAGCACGTTAAATACGGAAACCCCAGCCTCCTCCTGTTGTTGTTTGAGATGCCACAACGCCTGTATGATAAATGTTGACATACTGTCATCTCACTTCTGCAGGCTTTGGCCCTGTTTGAATACATAAAGAAGGCCCTGTTTGAATACATAAAGAAGGCCCTGTTTGAATACATAAAGAAGGCCCTGTTTGAATACATAAAGAAGGCCCTGTTTGAATACATAAAGAAGGCCCTGTTTGAATACATAAAGAAGGCCCTGTTTGAATACATAAAGAAGGCCCTGTTTGAATACATCCTTTCTTCTTTGAGGTAAACGCAGATCTGACATGACCTGGATTGGCTAAAGCAGTAGGGTGTAAGTCTAGCTTTAGCGTTCCAGTCACACACAGATCGGTGATTACTTCAAGGAAGGGATTATTTGAAAAGCATTCTGTGTCTATCTACAGAGACAGGGGCATGTGATACAAAAGCTGTAGATGGCCTACATCTGGAGATATCTCTCTAGAATCACATAAATACATTTTGGTGGTATTTTATTGGATAAGCGTCACCACAGAACGTCTCCGTGGATGTGTAACTGTTTAGGTCTAAAGTACCAGGACAACATAGTTCTCATCTATACACAAAGCAAAACTGTCAAGGGTCTAGATTAGAACCTACCACGGGTTCTCGCGTCAGAATGGTTCTGTGTTCCTGTTCTTAGAACACCGCAGGCTAATCATCGTGTTCCCTGTCTCTGTGTGTCTCTCAGCAGGAGAGAACCCGTTCCTTTGATGGCTTCAGCATGCACTCTCTGGAGAACAGTCTGATTGATATTATGAGGGCTGAACAGGATTCTTTGAAAGGTGGGTTTCTCTGTTTCTCGCAGTATGAAGAAACACCCTGGGTCAGTATTCACAAAGCGTCTCAGAATTAGAGTGCTGTTCTTGAATGAGTTTTTTTCCTTTAGAAAAATAATGAATATGATTATATGTACAAGGGGGACCTGATCCTAGATGCTTTGAATATAGGCCCTGGTATTCTGTAATACTCCACAAACAATGAGGAAATATTTGCTGAATATACAGTAATGGCATATTTTCAATTTAGAGACAGAAGATTGATTTCATGTAATTCTGACCGGTTGGTAAAATGTCCAGCTGCGCTAGTGCAGGATGGAGGTGAAACGGCTCTACTCCGTCTAAACCTGCTCAATCACACACGCTTACCTGTTTAAGTACTACTATGCTGCCACTTTGATCCATGCTCCACTCTCCATTCTCTCCACCACCATGAATTAAACATTTGGGTTACGTTTTGTCGCATACCATCTCTGAAGACATGTTTTATAGCCAAGACCCTGACTGCTCTTCAGAAGGAGTTTGTCTCTTAATTTATGGCCAGTCCATCACTTATTTCCCCTCTCTGATTATGTATCGCTATCTGTTGGCTGTTAAGTCAGAGTTCTCTGGATGCTTTGATGGTTCTGCTGCTCATCTCAATTCTCATTCTCCTCAGTACATCACAGAACAGCTACAGTTGTTGAAATGTGGTGGCTATATGGAGTGAGAAGGCAAAATAAATGCATATTCTAACTGACTTCGGTCTCTTCTTCTCCAGGTCGCTATGGTTTCTCTCACCAGGCCGGAGATGGGTCTTTGCCCATGAATGGTATGGAAATGTTAGATTTTGCCTCAATACAATAAAGTGTATAGCTTAGTTCAGCCATTCACAGTACAGGTAGTCAATTGGATGCAAGTTGTTCATGGAGTGTACATTATTTTATAACCCTGTGCTGTTAAGAGTTGGTATGAAGGCTGTTGTCTCTTGTTTTACATGCAGCTAGGAGCTATGGCAGACGACGAGGTAAAGCCAAACCCAAAATGTCTTCATGTTTTAGCCTAAGTCATGTCATTATTTGCAAAGCGGCCATTACACAGTACATGCTGTCTGGTTTGGCCCCTCTGTGTCTAAAATGGTGGAATAGGGTGCCATTTTCAGATGCAACTTGTCTGTGTTTACCTCTTAAACGCTGACTGTTCACTAGTCCCCGACTGAACCTGCAGAGGAAGACTTCAAGTCCCCAGGGAGGATTTGAAATGAATATAATAAAACAATCATCTTAATTCTAAAAATACTATACTGCTCAAAAAAATAAAGGGAACACTTAAACAACACAATGTAACTCCAAGTCAATCACACTTCTGTGAAATCAAACTGTCCACTTAGGATAGCAACACTGATGACAATAATTTCACATGCTGTTGTGCAAATGGAATAGACAACAGGTGGAAATTATAGGCAATTAGCAAGACACCCCCAAAAAGGAGTGGTTCTGCAGGTGGTGACCACAGACCACTTCTCAGTTCCTATGCTTCCTGGCTGATGTTTTGGTCACTTTTGAATGCTGGCGGTGCTTTCACTCTAGTGGTAGCATGAGACGGAGTCTACAACCCACACAAGTGGCTCAGGTAGTGCAGCTCATCCAGGATGGCACATCAATGCGAGCTGTGGCAAGAAGGTTTGCTGTGTCTGTCAGCAGTGTCCAGAGCATGGAGGCGTACCAGGAGACAGGCCAGTACATCAGGAGACGTGGAGGAGGCCGTAGGAGGGCAACAAACCCAGCAGCAGGACCGCTACCTCCGCCTTTGTGCAAGAGGAGCACTGCCAGAGCCCGCAAATGACCTCCAGCAAGGCCACAAATGTGCATGTGTCTGCTCAAATGGTCAGAAACATACTCCATGAGGGTATGAGGGCCCGACGTCCACAGGTGGGGTTGGGCTTACAGCCCAACACCGTGCAGGACGTTTGGCATTTGCCAGAGAACACCAAGATTGGCAAATTCCGCCACTGGCGCCCTGTGCTCTTCACAGATGAAAGCAGGTTCACACTGAGCACATAGGCACATGTGACAGAGTCTGGAGACGCCGTGGAGAACGTTCTGCTGCCTGCAACATCCTCCAGCATGACCGGTTTGGCAGTGGGTCAGTGGTGGGGTGGCATTTCTTTGGGGGCCGCACAGCCCTCCATGTGCTCGCCAGAGGTAGCCTGACTGCCATTAGGTACCGAGATGAGATCCTCAGACCCCTTGTGAGACCATATGCTGGTGCGGTTGGCCCGGGTTCCTCCTAATGCAAGACAATGCTAGACCTCATGTGGCTGGAGTGTGTCAGCAGTTCCTGCAGGAGGAAGGCATTGATGCTATGGACTGGCCCGACCGTTCCCCAGACCTGAATCCAATTGAGCACATCTGGGACATCATGTCTCGCTCCATCCACCAACGCCACGTTGCACCACAGACTGTCCAGGAGTTGGCGGATGCTTTAGTCCAGGTCTGGGAGGAGATCCCTCAGGAGACCATCCGCCACCTCATCAGGAGCGTGCCCAGGCGTTGTAGGGAGGTCATACAGGCACGTGGAGGCCACACACACTACTGAGCCTCATTTTGACTTGTTTTAAGGACATTACATCAGTTGGATCAGCCTGTAGTGTGGTTTTCCACTTTAATTTTGAGTGTGACTCCAAATCCAGACCTCCATGGGTTGATATTTGATTTCCATTGATCATTTTTGTGTGATTTTGTTGTCAGCACATTCAACTATGTAAAGAAAAAAGTATTTAATAAGAATATTTMATTCATTCAGATCTAGGATGTGTTATTTTAGTATTCCCTTCATTTTTTTGAGCAGTGTATAAATCATTTAAGAACTTCCGTGTAGATTGTGGCCTACTGCTCTGTGTTGCTTTATATACTTAACATGGTGAAGTGTTGAAATGGATTTCCAGGTTGTCATTATTGCAGTTGTGCTGACCGTCACAGATTGCTATATTAATAACCTTCAACACGTGTTTGTTGTGAAATCTGATCATATGTACAGCGCAATAGCAAAAAAGATGAGCTGACATGATTGTCGGGTGCCTGTTTCCTGCTGGGTTGTTATGACCTGGCTGTGGTGGCTTGTCACTAGACTTTACCAAAACATCAAATCTTGTAAGCGCTTGCGGAAATCATGATTGGTTTCATGATCATGGTTATCTTTTGTCTTCATCACAATGAAAAATTGCTTTATTTGAGTTAATTTGATTTCAATCAATGTACTGCAATTTTATTGTAGGTGTATTTATTTGGGTACAATCTTACCCTTTTTTGACGACCGAGTCAAACAGAGCTGAGCCAAGCTCTACTGAGCTGGCCTGGTTAAATCCAAGCTCTACTGAGCTGGCCTGGTTAAATCCAAGCTCTACTGAGCTGGCCTGGTTAAATCCAAGCTCTACTGAGCTGGCCTGGTTAATCCAAGCTCTACTGAGCTGGCCTGGTTAAATCCAAGCTCTACTGAGCTGGCCTGGTTAAATCCAAGCTCTACTGAGCTGGCCTGGTTAAATCCAAGCTCTACTGAGCTGGCCTGGTTAGATCCAAGCTCTACTGAGCTGGCCTGGTTAAATCCAAGCTCTACTGAGCTGGCCTGGTTAAATCCAAGCTCTACTGAGCTGGCCTGGTTAAACATCCACAATAGTTGTTGGAAAGGACAATGTGAAAATGAATTATCGGAGCCAGCACACTGGTTTGAAAATAAATATAACCACAAATAGGTGCTAAGTGGCATAAAAATGTCCAGGCACTCGTGTTTGGTTTGAAAGTTAAAAAGCCTTTAATGTATGGGACATTTTAAATACTTCAATGTATAGCAGCTTACGTCTTCATCAGGGTGTCGGGGTTAGTACGGTTTGGGTTGGCAACATGGTGTGAAATAAGTCCAGGGTGTCGGGGTTAGTACGGTTTGGGTTGGCAACATGGTGTGAAATAAGTATCTCTACCGATCTATCTCTCTGCCCTCCAGGTCACTCTAACCTGTTCCCCATGGAGGACGAGCGGTCCTTCGGAGAGGACGAGTCAGGTGACCAGGGACTTCCTGGTTTAGGATCCGCCCACTGTTTCCCGCACCTGAACGGAGAGCGAGTGGAGAGATACTCACGCAAGGTGTTTGTGGGAGGACTGCCCCCCGATATAGACGAAGGTATTGATCAATGAACAGAATAATACACCTTCTACAATGTAGTTCTGAGTTAGAGACGATGAGAGGCGTCTGTTTTCTATGTTAATGGGTCCCGACATGTGATGTCAGAGGCTTGAAGGCTGTGTGCTACAACTACAGGGCCCTGAAGAGCCTGTGTAGCTGACTAGCTTTGACTCTTTCATTCTCAGATGAGATCACCGCCAGTTTCCGCCGGTTCGGTCACCTGTTTGTCGATTGGCCCCACAAGGCTGAGAGCAAGTCCTATTTCCCACCCAAAGGTGAGTCTGATATGGTCACATTGGCCAGGAAATACTAGGGGCCCCAGGAATGACGGGGACACTCGGGGGCCCTAGGAATGACGGGGGCCCTAGGAATGACGGGGACACTCGGGGGCCCTAGGAATGACGGGGGCCCTAGGAATAACGGGGACACTCGGGGGCCCTAGGAATGACGGGGACACTCGGGGGGCCCTAGGAATGACGGGGACACTCGGGGGGCCCTAGGAATGACGGGGACACTCGGGGGGCCCTAGGAATGACGGGAACTAGATGAAGGTCATGAGAGTACTGAGCTCTTTCTTTCCCTCTAGGTTATGCATTCTTACTGTTCCAAGACGAGAGCTCTGTCCAGGCTCTGATCGATGCCTGTATCGAGGAGGATGGCAAGCTCTACCTCTGTGTCTCCAGCCCCACCATCAAGGACAAGCCTGTGAGTGGAGCTTTACGTGTCTGTCTGTGTGTGACACACGAGCCAGTCAGTCTTGGTGGGAGTTGTCTGTCCTACTTGTCAGTCTAGCACTGCTGGTAAATAGTTGTGAGATCTCCCCACTCCACTCACCTAGTTCAGCCCTGCCCACTCCACTCACCTAGTTCAGCCCTGCCCACTCCACTCACCTAGTTCAGCCCTGCCCACTCCACTCACCTAGTTCAGCCCTGCCCACTCCACTCACCTAGTTCACATCTAGTTGTATGGACTTTGAAAGAGTTACAAATGTTATATGACATTTGTTAGCATTTTCTAGATGTTATATGGGTGTTATCTGAATGTTGTCTGGCCGTTCCTCTAGGTCCAGATCCGTCCCTGGAACCTGAACGACAGTGACTTTGTGATGGACGGCTCTCAGCCTCTGGACCCGAGGAAGACCATCTTCGTAGGAGGGGTGCCACGTCCTCTACGCGCAGGTACTGGACTGTGATTCTGTGTGTGTGTATGAGAGAGAGACTGAGCTACAGTAATGCCTAGGCTTTAGCTCAGCAGGCTAACACTGTCTGGCGTGACAGACCCAGTCAGCCACATCATCAACCTATATGTGTTACTGTTCCAGTGGAGCTGGCCATGATAATGGATCGTCTGTATGGAGGAGTGTGTTACGCTGGCATCGACACAGACCCTGAGCTGAAGTACCCTAAAGGAGCGGGCCGTGTGGCCTTCTCCAATCAGCAGAGCTACATCGCTGCTATTAGCGCTCGATTCGTTCAGCTGCAGCACGGCGAGATCGACAAACGGGTGAGTCASTCTGGTMTTTGGTAGTTTAGCGGAGCCACATACGCTGTGCATTTTGTCAAGGAGAAAAACCATAGATGCCTCACACGAACAATAGCTAAGCTACAAAATGGCGCTGGCTCTGAGCTTTTCCCTTCTGGTTTCTCTCATGTCCCATTCCATCTGGGTATGTTTCATCTCCTCTTTCTCCTTCTGTCCTCCCCCTCTTCCCCAGGTGGAAGTGAAGCCATACGTGCTGGATGACCAGCTGTGTGATGAGTGCCAGGGGACACGCTGTGGGGGAAAGTTCGCTCCCTTCTTCTGCGCTAACGTCACCTGTCTCCAGTACTACTGCGAGTACTGCTGGGCAGCCATACACTCCCGTGCCGGACGAGAGTTCCACAAGCCACTGGTCAAGGAGGGGGGAGACCGGCCCCGACACATATCCTTCAGGTGGAATTAGGGAGGGAGGGAGGGTGACGGGCTATGTTGTAGAAAATAAATGCACTTTTCTTTTTGCTGGTTCCTATTTAGTTTCAAAATGAAAAAAGAAACTTAAAAGCTTAATTTAATCTTTATTTTTTTAATCAGACTTTCTTCTAAGACAAGTAAATGCTAAGAAGAAGTAAAACGAAGTGAAAGAAATCCCGTTTTGAATTTAAGTTAAGGTGTGCATGAGTACTTGGATGCATTATTAGATACGAGAAGAAGTGTTTCTTCTGACTTGACTGTACTTTCTTTTCTCATTAGCTGGCGAAGCTGCTTACATTTGTTGTCAAGAGTAACATATATAACATTTGAGTGAGCTATGTGCTGCACCTCAATCAGTATATTAACTAGAACAGTTGCGTTTTAAAGGGTGCACTTATTTTGTTACTTTACGCATGCAGGATTAGATTAATAATTGTATCGTTAACCAAAGGTTGAGAGCAACTGGTCAGGTTAAAGTTCAATAGTCAAAGAAATCCACTGCAGTAGGGCAGACAGACTGACAATTCCCTTCATCATAAATAAACTGTTCAGAGTACATACAGGATTATTTCAGAAAAAAATGATCCCCTCGGTATCGGGCCTGACATCGATTACTGGTATGTGTTTCTAGATCATGGTTTAAATTGACGCATTGTAGCCAAAATGGGCAAACCAAAGATTGGCCTAAAAACAAGTGATCAAAGCCAGTTGATTATCTGAGGGGTTTAAGGACTATAAGACTCCATTTTCAGGTTCAGGAGGTCAGTAAGGCTAGTGCCGTTAAGTTGTGAAATTGAGAGGGGAGAAAGTCTTTGGAAAGACACCTTCAGCTGATAAAGACTACAGCCCTAGCTATCTAGGCAGGGCTCCGGTATTGGCAGTAGTATTAGCTCACTATATATTGTCAGGGATATTAGCACTGGACGCTAACATGCTAATGTTGTAGTACTAGTAGGAATGCACAGTACAGTGGTAGCTAGCTACAGTGTTCCCTGAGTGACTCATAGTATGCAGCCTGGTACTATGTGCTTAAGTGTTAACCAACTCCTCTGGCTATCGTTGTCCAGCCAATTAAAACGGAGAGGAGTTGGCTGAAGCACAGACAGACAGGACTACCAGCCTAGTCTCATGGTGATCTGACGCACTCTCTCCCATGACTGGAGTGTAGAGGAAGTAGATCCGAGCTGTGGCGAATGGATTCGCTAGTGGATTCTAGCTGTGGAGGATGAATACGTTAGTTGGACACTCTTTGAAGAACTTGCTGTCACAGAGATAAAGATATTATTTTATACATGGCCTGCTGATTTTTGTACAGTGTTTTCTAGCTGATTATTTTGTCATGAACATATATAAATTTATTATGCACTACTTTTCTAAATATTTTTTTCAATAGTCATTTTAGGCACATTTTTCACAAGATGGGATAACTCCTTTTGCAATACCTCATTTTTTTCACTTGGTGAGAAATAATTTTGTACCTTTGTTACTAAGAGATCTGCATTTATGGTAAAAGTTAATTTAAAAAATAAAAAATGAATGATATTAATATAATTTTCAATTTAGCTTTTTATATATTTAAGTGCTGGTAAATGTTAAATTGTCTGGTGTGATTGTGTAGAGAAAAGAAAAAGAGTTAGCCAATCATGTACAGTACAGACTTCTCTTTCATAATAATAAACCATAAGTACTGGATCTTAAGGCATGACAAGACCTTTCTAAACTTATTTTGATAGTCTTGAAACATATATTCAGCTTGTAGTGGGTAAGGAAAATCTTGGGGAAATGTTTTGGCTTGGGTGGATGAGTGAACCCTTGTTCCCTTGTATCATCAGTGAATGATGACAGGTGTTCTAAAAACTATTTAGATTCTCATTCTGGAACTACCTGAAGGTTCCAGAATGTACCAGTTATTCTAGGCATGCATGACGTAATACAGAATAACAACATGACTATTGACTAGTGTTAATGAAGAAAACTATTGTAATGCACTAGATCTCTCTTTGTTTTATTTTTGTATGAGTTTTGAAGTTCTCTTTCAGATCACCTATCTATCCTCTCTTTCTCACCTAAAGTCTGCCTCCCTCACAGACAGACCTGCTGTACATGCAGGATACCACATGAGTTTAGCCATGTAGAAGACACTTGTTCCTAAAGAGACTTGATCACTCCACCCCTGTGATGTGGCATGCTTTGGGACATAGACTTGAATGTGATTCATGTTGCAAGTTAACGTTGAGCCCTGATGTGCAATACTTCTTCTTTCCTAAAACAGTTTCTCTCTTTCTGCAATGTAAATCATTTAAACCCATATAAACCATGTAAACATTAAAACAGGATTATTTTCTCAGTCTACTATTGTTCATGCTGGTGTCTGCAAAGTAAAACAAAAAGATACTTTCTACTAATATATAACTGAATTTATTTTTAAACATTATTTTGTGCTTATTCAATTATTTTGCTACTACCATGCTACTGTGATTAAGAAAACATTGTATATACTAAGTTGATAACGTATTTAGCATTTGTTATATTTTCAATTGAAATGTAAAACTATCATTTGGATCAGATTTGTATATTTTTTGGGGTGATGTGTTGAACTTGTTGATGTCTAGGTTTTCTAATTGCTGTTTGTGTGCCACATTCAGAGGAATAATGTCTGTTAGTATTACTTGATTGCGAAACATGTCAATAGTTTTTAATGGTATGTTGGGAAGGTTGTATTTATTGATATACCTTTTTTACTTGAGACATCATCTTGATTTTTATTATGGTCATTTCGCATTTATAAGTTCCAATTTGTATATTTCTCCCCCCCCCGGTTATGTTATGTGGTAACAGATGTCAGTTTTATAGTTGGTTTGTAGAACTGAAGTAAAAATCAAGATCTAAAGTCATATAATCATCTGCAGCCAACTATTTCTAACTGTATGCATACAACATTTGAAGTATTTGTAATGTGAGATGTTGAAAGAATAAAACTCAGCTGTGAGGAGAACAGGGGTTGAAGTCAATTTCTTGAGGAAAGCAAGGCGTGTATGCTGCTAGGTTTGTACATGAAAAGGAAAACGCACAGGTTCTTTTTTCAGTACATTCCTTTTGAACCCTGCACCCAAATAAACTATTGACTCAAACACTCCAATTTCTCATTATGTTGCTAAAAGTGGACATAACTCCCCTCCATGGATTTAAACCCACTGGATTGGTATAAATATTGTTACACCATTCCTTTTTAATCCATGATGGGGAGTGAGTAAGTGCACACTTCATGCAGAAGATTGTCCCTCCTTACAAGACCAGTCTTTCTACATTGTTTTGTTCCTCTTTTGATTTGTGTGAACGGTGTTGTGACCCTTGTTAAATGGGTAGAATATTGGACCACAACCGTTGAGTGCAGCTGTGTGTGACCGAGACCAAGGAGGAGGTTTCTGACACAAATTATAGATGCAGGCAGATCCAATTCTCCAGCCCGGACCTTTGGCTCCTGATACGAACAACGACGGATACCTAGAGGGTTGAAAGTGGACTCAGCAGGCCACTGCACTATGTGCTATTTCATGTCAGAAAAAGAAAGCAACGCCATCAACTGGCGAAGAGAAGCCATTGTAATGCCGCAGGCAAATCTTTTATTTTCATCAATCCATTTGGCCGGCAGTGGCAAATTGTACTGCTCTTTTGGTCAATGAGTGACAACACTAATGTTCACAAAATAAGTGATTAGCAGCTAAATTGAGAATTAAATAGTGCGTTGTTGCATCTCTAGATTCATGCTTACAGACTGGGCACGTGCAGCTAATCCTAACTGCTCGAGGTAGGTAGGGCACGGGCTCGAGACTGTCCGTTTACTAGCCTAGCTAGCAGCATTTTTTTTAGAGACTAACTTTTGCTAGCTAACTTCAAATTATTGTTGATGAACAGGCATAGAAATAAGATGCCAGGTGCTCAGTTCAAGGCTGTTTACGTGCCAAGTTTTGGATATCAATCCTCACGATGTAGTCAAAAAGATGGACAGCAAATGAATGAGTACTTGATCGAGTTGTCCAGCTCACGGAGAAGACAAGATACGTTGTCAACAAAAAAGATCAAATTAACGAAGTGTAACAGCAAGCCTGCACTGTCCAAGAAGAAACGAAAGGATGAGAGAAGGTCGATGCCTCCACCACGACCCGTGATAGAGAGAATGACAGCTGCCCGAAGTCAAGGTGAAGGAGAGAGATCACAACAACAGAGACGGAGAAGTCCTAGCGTTGAACAAAGATGTAACTACACCAAAATAACGTCATCTAGAATATTGTCAGAATAAGTAGTTAGCTATCAGCAGAATGTTTGTCATGTGATGGTCTAAGTTAGCTAGATAACGTTAAGTTGGGTGCTATGTCAACGGTAGGCTACCCAACTCAACCCTGTTAGAATTCTTTAAAAGTGAATTAATCCATCGTAACTTCCTGGAAGTATTCACTGATTAGAATGAAAAAACATGAATATATGTGGGTCGTTCAGTTTACCTGTCCAATCATGTCTAACCAGTGCTAATTTCAAGGAAGCTAGGAAGGAAGGAATCACTTTTAAATATTTTAAACGGGGCCGCAGCCTCGTTCCTTCCTTGTTCCTCCATGTCCAATACAGGCACTCCTCAGAGCATGATGAATGAAGACCTCTTCACCTTCTACCAGAGAGACAAGCACACATCAACCAACCAACCTGTAAATTTGATGCTGTATTACAAATATGTCTGATTTATTTGTGCGGTTGGGGTCTGTTGCCTCCATTTCCTGGCAGTCTGGCAGCTGTTGAATTGTGTTACCTGTCACAGACCTACCGTTATTAAACTACTGTACTGTCTCTAACCTACAAAGTTTTTATATGATGTTGATGTGGGCTTTGCCATAACTCTGTTACTTCTCTCTCCTCTCCAGCAGTGGGCAGCCAGACAGGCTGTGTTAAGGACCATCGGTAGGATGCTGCAGGAGAACAGGAGCATCAGAGAGAGACTGGTCTCCCTCAGCCATAGCAGTCAAGTTATACATTCAACTCAGTCTGAAGACTAGATTACAATCTGGGAATGATACATAGATTATAGAACTTCTCTTTCCCTCTCAAACTCAGGAATGGAATAGTTTTATTTGTTTCCCTTAAATGTTATGATTTTGTTTTAACCAAGTTTATGGACTACCTGGCAAATGTGCTGATTTAAAATGGAATGAAGATTATTTATGTTACCTGAAACTAAACCTGTACTGTACATCTCCAGCAATCTGTTCCTATAGTTTCCTCTGGTTGAAGAAATAGACTATAGGTTGGTTTTGATGGGGAACACACAGATTTTGACTGTTGTCATGGGGAACGAAGAGTTCTGAATTAAAACAACTTCTTGAGGAGAAAGTGTTGTTAATTTCTGTTATGTCTGGTGAGCTATAACAGGTCAGCCAACCCTCCTGGAGTGCTACTACTGGGTATGAAGGCTGTTGCACCAGCACTTCTTCCTCATGGAGAACCTCACCTCTTTTTCCACTAGAGGGAACTGTCTCTATTTTGTGGGTGTGTGTGGGTGTGTTAGATACTGTACACTCAGCCACCTAACGGTAGAATACACAGGTCAGCCACAGCTCAACTTTCTCAATCAGTGGTTCTCAGTAGAGCCTGGGTGTGTCCAAAATGGYACCTTATTCCCTTTATAGTGCACTACTTATGAACACAGCCCTGTGTGTTTTTGTTTCCTGTTCCTTATTAGTGAATTAACAACCCACAGCCAACATGTGGTTCTGTTTCCTGTTCCTTATTAGTGAATTAACAACCCACAGCCAACGGAGGTAATGGGGAATCATTACAGGTAGAGGTTGAACAGGAGGTAATGTGGAATCAATTACAGGTAGAGGAGAGACATGAGGGTAATTGGGGAATTATTACAGGTAGAGGAAGAGACAGAGGTTAATGGGGAATCATTACAGGTAGAGGAGAGACAGGAGGTAATGGGGAATCATTACAGGTAGAGGAGACATGAGGTAATGGGGGAATCATTACAGGTAGAGGAGAGACAGGAGGTAATGGGGAATCATTACAGGTAGAGGAGAGACAGGAGGTAATGTGGAATCATTACAGGTGAGGAGAGCCAGGAGGTACGGGGAATCATTACAGGTAGAGGAGAGACAGGAGGTAATGGGGAATCATTACAGGTAGAGGAGAGACAGGAGGTAATGGGGAATTATTAGCATGAAGTGGTGAAACACAGGAGAGGTAAATAACCAGAGGCATGTGGTTGTTTAACATTTCCTGCTGAGAAAAATAACTGGGGAGTCCACAAAAGATGCAGAAAAGTCAGGTGTTACCTTTCAGACGACTTATTTTGGCAGTGGAAACCCAGAGGACAAACCATACCCCCCAAAAAAATGTCATTCCTACCACGGGATTTTCAAAGGCTGGCACTTTTATAATAGGTCGAAATCGTGCCCGATTGCAAGTTCCTAAGGGCTTCCACTATATGCAAGAGTCTTTAGAAAGAGTTTCAGGCTGTTTTGAAAAAATGAGCCAGAAATTGTAGCTGTAGTGTTTTCCAAGCGCGTGAATGAGAGCGCGTTCTTTAGTATTTTTCTCTGGTAAAGACATAACGATTCTCTGTCTTACATTTTATCATTTATTTGCGGGTATTAGGGTACCTAAGGTTTGAGTATAAACGTTGATTTGATTATTGGTGGATAAGTTTAATTGGTAACGTTTTGGATTAATTTTGTATGCATTTTGAAGGGGGAAACCGAGTGGATTATTGACTGAAGCGCGCCAGCTAAACTGAGTTATATGGATATAAAGAAGGACATTATCGAAAAAAAGGACCAATTTGTAATGTAACTGGGAACCTTTTGAGTGCCACACAGAAGATTCAAAGGTAGGCATATATTATATCGCTATTCTGACTTTCCCGTGCACAACTCCTGGTTGAAAATGACACGCTGTCCCTAGATAATCACATGGTTTTGCTTTCGCCGTAAAGCTTTTTGAAATCTGGCAGCACGCGGCTGGAATTAAAACAACAAGTTAAGCTTTATATTTTTGATGGTATTGACTTGTGATTTTCATGACATTTTATATTTGTAAGTAATTTTAATTTGAATTGGCGCTCTACAATTTTACCAGGAATTTTTTCGAAATGGGACGGCTTAGCGTCCACCTGATCCGCAAGAAGTGGAAAAATGACTAGCATAGATTAACAGAGAGTACAGCAGTTGTAAAATAGGGGGCTACACAAATACGTCTGGGAAGGCATTTGAACAGATGTTCAGGAGTCTTATGGCTTGGGGTAGATGCTTGTTGTCAAAGCCTCTTGGTTCCTAGACCTTGGGCGCTCCGGTACCAACTTGCCATGCGGTAGCACAGAAGAACAGTCTATGACTGGGTGGCTGAGTATGACAATTTTTAGGGCCAACCTAACAAAATCTATAGAGGTCCTGGATTGCAGAAGCTTGGCCCCAGTGAATGTAACTGGGTCGTACGCATACCCTCTGTAGTGCCTTGCGGTCAGAGGCGAGCAGTTGCCATACCAGGCCAGTGATGCAACCAGTTAGGAATGCTCTTGATGGGCAACTGTAGAACATTTTGAGAATCTGAAGGACCCAATGCCAAATCCTTTAAGTCTCTTAGGGGGAATAGATTTTGTCGTGCACTCTTCACGACTGTCTTGGTGTGCTTTGGACCATGTTCTTTTGTTGGTGCTGTGGACACTAAGGAACTTGACTCTCAAACCTGCTCCAACAACCCCGTGCAATGAGAATGGGGGGCCGAGCTCGGTCTCCTTTTCCTGTAGTCCACAATCAATCTAACTTTGTCTTCGATCATGTTGAGGGAGAGGGTTGTTGTCCTGGCTCCAACACGGCAGGTTCTCGACCTCCTCCTGATAGGCTGTCTCATCGTCATCAGGTGATCAGCGCCTAACCACGTGTGTCACCGCAAACTTAATAAATGGTGTTGGCAGTCGTGCTGGTTGTGCAGTCATGGGGAACGGGAGTACAGGAGGGATCTGAGCATAGCACCGAGGGGCCACCGTGTTGAAGACCAGCCGTGGCGGATGTGTTGTTTACCCTACCCTTAACCTGGGGCGTGGAACCGTCAGGAAATCCAGGATCAGGTTGCAAGAGGGAGGCGTTTGTCCCAAGGTCCTTAGCTTAGTGATGAGCTTTGAGGGCACTATGGTGTTGGAACGCTGAGCTGTAGTCAATGAATAGCAGTCTCACATAGGTTGTTCCTTTTGTCCAGGTGAGAACGGGCAGTGGGTGAGTGCAATAGAGATTGCATCATCTGTGGATCTGTTGGGCACGGTATGCAAATTGAGGTGGGTCTAGGTTTTCTGGATAATAGCGGAGTTGATGTGAGCCATGAACCAGCCTTTCAAGAGCCTTCATGGCCTAACAGATGTTGAGTGCTACGAGTCGGTATTCATTTAGGCAGGTTAATCTGTAGTGTTCTTGGGCACAGGGCTATGGTGGTCTCTTGAAACATGTTGGTATTACAAGACTCGGACAGGAGATGTTGAAAATGTCAGTGAAGACACTTGCCAGTTGGTCAGGCGCAAAATGCTCGAGTACCACGTCCCTGGTAATCCCGTCTGAATGTTGAACCTGTATAAAGGTCTTACCCATCGGCTGGGAGATCAGATCACACAGTCAGCCAGAAACACTGTTTTACTCTCAACGCACGTTTAGTGTACTTGCAAGAAGTATTTAGGTTCTCCTGGTTTGCTCGCATCACTGGCAGCTCTCGGCGATCGGTGTACGTACATTCAATCTTAGTCTGTATTGGCGCTTTGCCTGTTTGATGGTTTGTCGGAGGTCATAGCGGGCTTTCCTTATAAGCTTCCGGGTTAGAGTCCGCGCCTTGACAAGGTCAGCTCTACCATTTATCAGTGCGGATGTGCCCTGTAATCCATGTTCTAGTTGGGGTAATGTACGTACAGTCACTGTGGGGAGATGTCATCGATGCACTTATTGATGGAGCCAGTGACTTGATGTCGACTGAATGCCAATCGAAGAATCCCGGAAACATATTCCAGTCTGTGCTAGCAGAAAACAGTCCCTGTAGCTTAGCAATCTGCTGTCATCTGACCCCTTTTTTTATAGCCCGAAGTCCTGGTCCTTCTACTTGAAAATGTAGCTTTTAAAGCAGGAATCAGAGGATAGAACATGGTCATATTTGCCAAATGGAGGGCGGATGGCAGTGTGGTTTTTAACTTCTTTGGGGTAGGGGCAGGTATGTTCACGTCGATGAAAAAGCATGCCTGGAGTAAACGGCCCTGCTACAAAGCCATACAAAGCTAGAATATGCATATTATAGTAATTTGGACAGAACTCTGACGTTCTCAACTGTTTGAATGATGTCTGAGTATAACAGACTCATATGGCAGGCAAAAAACCTTGAGAGAAAATCCAACCAAGAAAGTGGGAAATCTGAGGTTGGTTCGTTTTTCAACTCATTCCTATTGAAGATACAGTGGGATATTGGTCATCGTTGCCACTGTCCTAAAGGAATCCAGCTAAGATGTCAACCAGTCTTTAGAACCTTGTTTTGATGCTTCTACTGTGAGGGTGGGGCAAATGAGGGGATTGAGTAAGGTTCTTGGCCCCATGAGCTGATTCATGCGCGTTCACTGTGAGAACGACTCTGTTCCATGGCCAATTTTGGAAGAACAAACGGAATTCCCTCCGGTTGAAATTTATGTTTAAAAACATCCCTTAAAGATTGATTCTATACTTCGTTGACATGTTTCTAAACGGACTGTATTGACTTTTCGTCTGAAACTTTGCCGTGGACCTGCCGCCGTCGTGAGTTAGATTGTGTACTGAACACGCGTAACAAAACAGAGTTATTGACATAAAGATGGACCTTATCGACAAAACAACATTGTGGAACTTGGATTCCCTGGGAGTGCATTCTGATGAAGATCAAATGGTAAGTGAATGTTTTATAATTGTTATTTCTGACTTTGTTTGACTGCACAATATGGCGGATATCTTTTTGTCTTGTTTGGGCCTGAGGCCGTACTCAGATTTTGCATGGTTGTTTTTTCCGTAAAGCTTTTTTAAAATCTGACACAGCGGTTGCATTAAGGAGAAGTGGTATCTAAGTTCCATGTATAAACACGTTGTATTTTTTCATCACATATAATGAAGTTTTTCCTGGGTAAATTGATGTGGCTCTCGCTGCAAAAATCACCGGAATGTTTTTTTGGAACTACTGAACATAAGCGCCCATGTATACTGAGATTTTTTTTATATAAATAATAAACTTTTATCGAACAAACATACATGTATTGTGGTAACATGAAGTTCTATGAGTGTCATCTGATGAAGATCAATCAAAGGTTAGTGACTTAATTAATATTCTCTATTTCCTGATTTTGTGACTTCTCTGGGTGGAAAAATGGCTGTTGTTTTCTTTGACTTGGCTTGTACAAATCATGGCTCTAACATAATCGTTTGTGTTGCTTTCGCGACGAAAAAGGGCCTAATTTGAAAAATCGGACCGTGTGGTGGGAATTTAACAAGAAAGTGTAAGTCTTATAAATGGTGGAAACTTGTATGCTTGAGGAATTTTAATTAAGAAGATTTCTGTTGTTTGATTTGCAAACCGGCACTTCATTGGCTGTTGTCAATATCGATCCCGTTAGCGGGATCTCAGCATAAGACGTTAACAGAAGAAAAATCAATAAACAATTGTTTGTAAAAGCTGTTTCAGTGGTAACCTGAACAACCGACAAAAACGAGAAAGCGTATAGGGAGGTCAGAGACCTGGCGTGTGGTGCAGAACACAACCTCTCCTCACGTGCTCAGAAAAGGAGATGATTGTGGACTACAGTTTAAGGAGGACTGAGCACACCCCCATTCTTCATCGACTGGGCTGTAGTGGAGCAGGTTTGAGAGCTTCCAGTTCTGGTGTCCAAACACCACACAAACTAAACATGGTCCAAGCACACCAAGAGAAAGTGAGGAGGGCACGACAAAACCTATCCCCTCAGGAGACTGAAAAGACTTGGCATGGGTCCTCAAAAGGTTCTACAGCTGCAACATCCAGAGCATCCTGACTGGTTGCACACTGCCTAGGTACGATGCAATTGGCTCGGGCCCCTGACGCAAGGCACAACAAGGGTAGTAGCGTACGGCCCAGAGCAATCACTGGGGCCAGCTGTTTCCCACTCCAGGACCTCTGACTACAGGCGTGTTCCAGGGAAGGCCCTAAAATTGTCAAGACCCCAGCCACCCCTGTCATAGACTGCTTCTGTACCGCAGGCAAGGCGTACGGAGTGCCACAGTCTATGCTAAAGGTTTCTAAAGTTTCTACCAATCCATTAAGACTCCTGAACCAGTACATCAAATGCTACGCCACGTTTGCATTTGCCCACCCCTCAACCTCACTTTTATACCCTGCTGCCTACTCTTGTTTGTCATATATACATATAGTCACTTTAATAACTCTAACCAGACATGTAACATATTACTCAATTACCTCGACTAAAACCCGGTACCCTCCCTCTCCCTGTAATATAGCCTGTCCTCCGCTATTTTATTTTTAACTGCTGGCGTTTAATTTAAATTCTTATTTTTACTTAACCTCAGCAGCGTTTTTCCTTAATTTTCTTAAACATTGTTGGATGAGGCTTGTAAGCATTTCAGTGTAAGGTCTACAAGGTCTAAAAGCAAGCAATTGCAGGTACGGTGGCTAGGAAAAACTTCCCTAGAAAGGCCAAAGCATTGTTGGATGAGGCTTGTAAGCATTTCAGTGTAAGTCTACAAGGTCTAAAAAAAAAAACCAAGCCCCAAGCAAATGCAAGGTGTAGAAGCAATCGGTGCTAGAAAAAAATCTAGAAAGGCCAAACTATAAAGAACCTAAGAGGCACGGCTATGAGGGGTGGCCCAGTCTCTTTCTGGCTGTGCCAGGTGGAGATTTATAACAGAGGGACAATGGCCAAATATGTTCAATGTTCATAAATGGCCAGCAGTCAAATAAACAGTTTTAGACTTAAACACTGATATGACACAGCCAGTGAACGTCGCAGGGCGCCATTTTCAAAACCTAAGTCAAAAATCTCATAATTTAAATTCCCTCCCTCAAACATACATGCATCCTCATACCATTTTTAAAGCTATTCTTGTTGTTAATTTCCCACCACAGTGTCGTATTTCAAATATGCTTTAAAACAAAAGCAAAACATCACAAAGATTTAATGTTAGGATACCTCACATATAGCCATAGAAAACACAGCCATTTTTTTTTTTTTCCAGTGAAAGAGAGGGAGTTTCAAAAAGCACAAATTCGGAGATATTAGATTAATCAAACCTTTGGACCATTCAGCATGACCACTAATAGGACTTTCATGTTAAAAACAAACAATACATGTATGTTTTGTTTGAAAATGAAATAAAAGTTCCTATTATATTTTATTTACAATTTAGGTTTAACCCCATTGGCACAGAAGTAGTTGATTTTACCAATAAATTTCCCACCTAGTTTCCAAAGAAACAATATCCAGTGATTTTTTTTGGCAATAGCCACAATCATTCACAGAAAAATACCTTCACATAAATGTAAGAAGTGATGATATAATCAAAAAGGCTGTTATTAATCACATACCTCGTCCCTTTGCAAAAAACACACCACGCATCTGTGTCTGATTTTTTTCAAACAAAAAAAAAAACTTACAGGATAAGCCAGCCAAAATGATTGCACTAATCTGAGAGACAGCACGCTCAAGAAAAACTTTAGGTTCAC